>NC_054471.1:10396036-10696036 GCF_017639515.1 Carcharodon carcharias
CACTTGGCCCCTTGAGCCTGCTCTGTCATTCAATAAGATCATGGCTGATCTGACTGTAGCCTCAGCCCCACATTCCTGCCTACCCCTGATAACTTTTCAGCCCCTTGTTAATCAAGAATCTATCAATCTCTGCCTTTAAAAAATTAGATAAGACTCGATTTCCATTGTCTTTTGAGGAAGAGAGTTCTAAAGACTGTCTTCATATTGCATCCTGTTCTGGGCACTGCACGTTAGGAAAGATGTGAGGCATTGGAGAATGTGTGGAAAAGATTCAAGATAATTATTCCAGAGATGAGGAACTTCAGTTAAGAAGATAGCTTAGAGAAGTTGGGTTAGTTCTCCTTGGAGTTAAGAAGGCTGAGGGGAGATTTGATAGAGGTGTCCAAGCATCATGAGGGGTCTGGACAGAGTAGATAGGGAGAAACTGTTCCCATTCGTGAAGGGATCAAGAACCAGAGGGCACAGATTTAAAGTAATTGGCAAAAAAGCAAACATGATACGTGGTGGAAAATGGTGATGTGGTGGTAATGTCACTGGACTAATAATCCAGAGGCCCAGGCTAATTCTCTGTTGAGATGGGTTCAGATCCCACCAGGGCAGTGTTTTTTCAGGTACAACAATGAATGTGTGTACAAGCTTATTAGAGGAACATTCTGCAGATAATGAGGTAGTAAAGAAGCTAATATTAAATGCTTATGAACTTGTCCCTGGAGCTTATCAGTTGAAGTTTAGAACTCTAAGGAAAAGACTCCATGAGGCTTATGTGGGGTTTGCAAGAGAAAAAGAAATTATCTGGATCGATGGCTCAGGGCATTAAAATTAGATAAGACTTTTGAAAATGTAGGAGAGATTATGATTATGGAAGAATTTACAAATAGCATTCCAGTAAACATTAAGACATAATTAGATGAGAAACAAAGCAAAAAGATCAGGAAAGCTGCTGTTTTAGCTGATACGTATGATATTTCATACGGTTGAGTGTAGGAAAAGGATCATATGGAAATCTGCAGGGAAGTTGGAGATATAGAAAACCTGGTGATGGTAAAAATGTTAGTAATAAGGATCAAGCTGAAGGACGGCAGTCCTTCATTAAAGATGGGAAGGAGGAAAGTAGAATTGAAGAGAGGAGACTGGTATGTTACCATTGTAATAAGGCTGGATATACAAGATCAAGTTGTTGGAGGTTAAATGGGAAATTGATTGCGGTAATTGGAACTCACAAAAGTTCTGTAAGCAAGAGTACTGTGGACTCTGAGATCCAAAGGCAAGATAAACCACTGATTTAGGTACAGGTGGAGCAGGAAGAATCAGTGACAGCTAGAGAAGTGGGAATGTGTTCACAACATACCCAAGGGAGTTCTGAAGGGCAGGTTACAGAGATGTTTAAAGATTTTATATGTAATGGGAAAATATATCCATGTGTACAGGGAAGAGCAGGAAAGAACGTCAAATTTTAAGAGATACTGGGACTAGCCAGCCCTTAATGCTATGGGATAGTGCTATCTTTTATCCAGAAGAGCTATTGCAAGACAAATATTAACTAAGGTATTCATGGCAAAATCAAACCTATTTTGATGTGTCAGCTAAGTTTAAAGTTATCTGAAGTCAGGAAAGGTGACTGTTGGGGTAGTAGAGAAATTGCCCATTGCAAGGGTTCAGTTTATTTTAGTGAATGGGATCGTTGGATCACAGATATTGACTATGCCTACTGTAGTACAACAGCCTGTTGAGACACAATCAACAGAGCTTTTACTGAAAGAACATCCTGGATTGTTTTCAGATTGTGTGGTGACGGGATCACAAATGCACAAGTTTTAACAGGAAGACGAGGAATCAAAAAGGGGCAAGATACTGAAATTCAGTTGGCTGGATCAATCTTTGAAAAGATTACTTAGGAGGAGAAGATTAAAAAGGTTGAGGTGTTTAGTTCAGTGAAGTTAGTGGAGTTGCAGCAAAAGGATTCATGCTTGAAGCAATTATATCAGACAGCTTATTCCAAAATAGAAGCAGAATATATTCCAGAGTGTTATTACATTGTGAACAATGTGCTAACAAGGAAATGGAGACCGCCTCATGTTCCGTTAGATGAGAGGTGGGCGATAGTGCACCGAGTAGTGATACCATCTGGGTATGGGAATGAAATTTTGAGAGTGTCTCATAAAATCCCAATGGCTGGATATTTGAGAATTAGGAAAACACAAGCAAAGATCCAAAAGTATTTCTATTCGCCTGGACTACATAAATATTTAGTTAAATTCTGTCAAACATGTCACATATGTCAGGAGATAGGAAAACCTCAGGCAGTGATTAAGCCTGTGCCTTTAATTCAGATTCCAGTATTTGAGGACCTTTTAACAGGGTCCTGATTGATTGTGTAGGATCCCTCACTACATCTAAAAGTGGAAATCAGTACATACTGACAATCATGGATGTGTCCACAAGATTCCCAGAAGTAATACTTTTAAGGAAAATTACAGCAAAGGTGATTATGGAGGAGTTAACCAAAATATTTACAAGATATGGATTACTAAAAGAAATACAGTCAGAACAGGGATCGAATTTCATGTCACAGCTAATTAAAGAAATAATGAACAGCCTAGGAATAAAGCAATTTAGGTCATCAGTCTATCACCCTGAATCACAAGGTGTATTAGAAAGGTCGCATCAGGCTTTAAAGATAATGATTGAATGAGTCAACAGGGTTCAGTCTTCAAAATAATCTATGATTATGAAGTAAGGGGACCACTCAAACTGATTCATGAGAAATTAAAGTCAAAGTTCTGAAACAGCTCTCCTGGATTACGTGACAAAATTCTGAGAGAGATTAAGTAAGGCATGTGAACTAGCTAGAAAACATTTAAAGATATCTCAACAAGTGATGAAGGCAAATGCAGATAAAAGGGCAAAGGCTCATGGTTTTGTAGCTGGGGAAAGAGTGTAAGTATTATGCCAGCGTCAGGTGAACCATTGAAGGCAAGGTTTAATGGGCCTTACCAGTCTGAAAAGAGAATGAGTGAGGCAAAATACATAGTAAATACCCCAGATAGAAGGAAGATTCAGCGAGTGTGCCATCTAAATACTTTGACAGAGAGAATAAACAGGAGGAGGTACTGGTAGTTGTAAGTAAGGAAACAGGGGTAGAATTCAAGGATTCTGAAATTGATCTTCTTCTGATTAAATTGGACAATGAGGAAGTGCCTAAGAATCCAGATATAAAGTTGGATTAAAAACAGAAAACATTGGAAAATCTCAGCAGGTCTGATAGCATCTGTGGAGGGAAAAACATAGTTAACATTTTGAGTCTGTATGATTTTTTTTCAGTGCTTTGAAGAAGAGTCATATGGACTCTCAGCATTAACTGTTTCTCTCTCCACAGATGCTGTCAGACCTGCTGAGTTTGTCCAGCATTTTCTATTTTTATTTCAGATTTCCAGCATCCGTAGTATTTTGCTTTTATCTTATTGTAATGTTGGATTACCTTCCAGAAAAGTATCGGAGTGATTTAAAAGAGCTATTGCAGTCATGCAAAGCAATTTGTGGAAATAAATTGGAGAAATCATATTTAGCTGTACATGATGTTGATGTGAGGAATTCAGAGTCAATATGGCAAAATCCATATAGACTAAATCCAATAAAATTAGTTCAGGTGTGGAAAGAAATTGAATTTATGCTTCAAGTTGACATCTTGAGCTCAGTCCTGGTAATTGAAGTTCAGCCATTGTAATGGTGCTGAAACCATATGGATCACAAAGACTATGTGTTGATTACTGAAAAGTGAATGCAGTAACAAAGGCAGATTCATATCCTATTCCACGATTGGAAGATCGTATCAAGAGAGTGGGACAGTCAACTTTTATCATAAAAATTAACTTGCTGTGAGAATATTGGCAGGTACCCTTGTTGGAAAGGGCAAAAGAAGTATCAGCTTTTGTGATGCCAGATGGTCTATATCAATGCAAACTAATGCCCTTTGATGTGAAAAATGCATGAGCAACATTTCAGAGTTCAACAGACAAAGTGACTGAGGGACTGAGCAATTGTGTGTGTATATTGTTGACTTAATAGTATTCAGTCAAATGTGGGAAGAACAATTACAACATTTAGAGGAACTATTTGATCAACTGCAGGAAGCCAATTTTGGTTTTAAATTTGGCTAAAAGTGGATTCACAAAAGCACAAGCTACGTATTTAGGCCACACTGTTGGACATGGTCAAGTGGCCCCACAAGATGCAAAAGTAAAAGCTATTGTGGAATTCCCAGCGCCTACAACAAAACGTGAATTTTTGAGATTTCTAAGCTTGAGCAGATTTCATGGGAAATTTGTGCCAAAGTTCAGCAATGTAGTTGCTCCACTGACTAGATTATTAAAAAGGAACAGAACATTCCAATGGACACAGACGTGTCAGAATGCATTTGACAGCTTGAAAACTGCACTAACAACTGCACCTGTCACATCAGCACATGATTATACAAAGCAGTTTAAGATGGCTATTGATGCCAGTGATTTCGGTGTTGGTGCCGTAATGTTACAAGAAGGTGAACTAGGAATTGAGAAGCCGGTAGGATATTTCTTACGGAATTTGAGTGTACACCAGAAGAAATATTCAACTATCGAGAAAGAAACTAAGTTTGGTGTTAGCTTTGCAGCATTTTGAAATGTATGTTGCAAACAATCTTCGGAGATAGTTATATATACTGACCACAATCCTTTGAAATTTCGGGATAAGTTTCGGAACCGAAACACAAGACTGTTTCAGTGGAGTTTATTCTTGCAACTGTTCAATTACAAATTATATATGGTTGGATGAGAAAATTTGATTGCAGATATGTTGTCAAGAGTTTAAAATTCAAAAGAACTTGGATATTGGCACATGGACTGGAATGAACTTTTTACAAAAGACTTGTGTATATACTTTCATGGTAAATGCATGTACCCTGTAGTGTAACATTTCTGTTTGTATAGTTAAATGTAGTAAGGAATAAGAAATTGGTTGAAAAATGAAACCATCTTTTTGGAATCATGATGGTTCATTTTTTGCCAAGGAGGGTGATGTGAGAATTTATGTTTTTAAAAAAATATTTAGAGAATATTGTGTTATTCTGTAAAGAAGGCTGGGTGTCTGTGTCTGTGTGTGTGATTTAATAAAGCTGGGCAGAAACTGATAGCAGTCAAGTTGTCTATGGGGTTTGAAATATGAGAAGGATGGAGGTGTTAAGTTTGAGGTACAAGATAATAGATTAGATCTAACATTTGCATTTTTAGATAAGTTGATAGTTTGTTTGGATATCAAAAACCAGTCAGAGGTGGCAAGAAATACGTTTGCTTCTTGTGGGAGCTCTATAGGTAAATAGTAATGGGGATATTACATTTTATTGACCTGAAAGAAAGACAAGATAGATACAGCTGGAGATAGCTGGAGATAGCTGGAGTTGAGCTATAGCTGGAGCTCTGGGCTGGGAGAAGATACTGTTTGAACCAACCATCCAGACAAGCCAGAAAAGTCTTGGGCTGCAACAAGCAGTCTTATTCTGAAGTGGATTCTACCTCAGAGTGGATAAGGGTAGAGTTCATCTGGTATGCCTTTATTGAAGCTACAGCAGTTTGCTTTGGTTAACATTATTGGATTTTATAGTTAACATTTATAAGGGAGTGCTATCTGGAGGCATTTGCCTGTGGATTTGACCAAGCAAAGAGTCTTTTTGGGGGATGTTTTGTAAGACTTACCTTAATTGCATAACTGTAATCTTATTTGCTTAAGTTTTCTTTTATTCTCGTTAATAAATTTTACTTTTAATTTTTAAAATGCCAAAAGTGTTACTGGACCTCTTACTACTGAGATCAGTACATCTTCTTCTCATTTTTAGAATACAGGTATGGCCCATAAACCAAGTGTCCCTCTGGGATGAGGTTGCGCAACAATTAACACCAGCTGCGGTCATAACAGTAAACTCACAGTGCTGTTAGGTAACGGGTTCCAGGATTTTGACCCAGTAACAGTGAAGTAACGGTGATTATGTCCAAGTGAGGGTGGTATGTGACTTGGAGAGGAATTTGAAGTGTTGGTGTTGCCATGTGGGTCTGCTTCCCTTCTCCTTCTAGGTGGTAGAGGTCATGGTTTTAGAATGTGCTAGCAAAAAAGCCTTGGCAAGTTGCCACAGTGCATTTTGTACATGGTACACACTGTTGCCAGTGTGCACTGGTGGTGTTGGTGTTGGTGGTGATGGTGGTGACATGAATATTTAAGCAGGTGGATGGGGTGCCAATAAAGTGGCCTGCTTTGTCCTGGATTGCCTTGAGCTTCTTCAGTGTCATGTGAGCTGCATTCATCAAGGCAAGTGAGGAGTATTTCATCACACTATTCACTTGCACCTTCGAGATAGTGGACAAGCTTTGAGGAGTCATGAGGTAAGTTACTTACCATAGAATTCCCAGCCTCTGACCTGCTGTTGTAGCCACAGTAATTCTGTGACTGGTCCAGATAAATTTCTAATCAATGGTGAATCCCCAGCTGTTGATGGGGGGAGGTCAGGGGAAGTGTGCAGTGATGCTAATGCTATTGAACATTAAGGGGAGATGGTTACATTCTCCCCTTGTAAATGGTCATTGCCTGACACTATAGCATGAATGCTACTTGGCAATTATCAGCCCAAGCCTGAATGCTGTCCAGGTCTTGTTACGGGTACAGACTGCTTCATTATCTGAGGAGTTGTGCATGAAACTCAATACTGTCCAAACATCCCCTCATCTAAACTGATGTTGGAAGGAAGATCATTGATGAAGCAACTGAAGTTGGTTGGGCTGAGGAACTCCTGCAGCAATATTTTGTGGGAGAGATGATTGATTTCCAACAACACTGGCATCTATCCGGCATTGTGGAATATTGCCCAGGTATTTCCTGTACAAAAAAAAGCAGGACAAATCCAACCCGGCCAGTTACTGCCCTATCAGTCTACTCTCAATCATCAGTAAAGTGATGGAAGGGGTCATCAACAGTGCTATCAAATGGCACTTGCTTAGCAATAACTTGCTCACTGATGTTCAGTTTGGGTTCTGCCAGGACCACTCAGCTTGTGGCCTCATTTCAGCTTTGGCTCAAACATGGACAAAAGAGCTGAATTCCCAAGGTGAGGTGAGAGTGACTGCCCTTGACATCAAGGCAGCATTTGACCGAGTGTGGCATCAAACAGCCCAGGCAAAATAGGAATCAATGTGAATCAGGAGGAAAAATCTCCGTTGCTATGAGTCAAACCTATCGCAAAGGAAGATGGTTGAGGTTGTTGGAGGTCAGTCATCTCAGCTCCAGGACATCGCTGCAGGAGTTCCTCAGGGGAGTGTCCTAGGCCCAACCATCTTCAGCTGCTTCATCAATTATCTTCCTTCCATCATAAGATCAGAACTGGGGATGTTCACTGATGAATGTACAACGTTCAGCACCATTCATGACTCCTTAGATACTGAAGCAGTCCATTTCAAAAGCAGCAAGACCTGGACAATATCCAGGCTTGGGCTGACAAGTGGCAAGTAACATTCGCGCCACACAAGTGTTGGGCAATGACCATCTCCAACAAGACCGAATCTAACCATCGTCCCTTGACATTTAAAGGCATTCCATCACAGAATCTCCCACTGTCAACATCCTGAGGGTTACCAGAAACTGAACTGCATTAGCTACATAAATACCATGGCTACAAGGGCAGGTCAGAGGTTAGGAATTGTGCAGTGAATAATTAACCTCATGACTCCCCAAAGCCTATCCACCATCTACAAGTCACAAATCAGGAGTCTGATGGAATATTTTCCATTTGCCTGGATGAGTGCAGCTCCAACAACACTCAAGAAATTTGACACCATTCAGGACAATGCAGCTCACCTGATTGGCACCCCAACCACAAACGTTTACACTGCCCACCACTGATGCTCAATGGCAGCAGTGTGTACCATCTACAAGATGCACTGCTGGAACTCACCAAGCCTTCTTAGACAGCACCATCCAAACCCACAAGCCCTATCATCTCGAAGGGTAAGGGCAGCAGACACATGGGAAAACCACCACCTGGAAATTCCCCTCCAAGTCACTCACCATCCTGACTTGGAAATATATCTCCGTTCCTTCACTGTTGCTGCGCCAACATCCTGGAACTCCCCTCTTAATAGATCTGTGGGTGTACCTACACCACATGGACTGCAGAAGTTGAAGAAGGCAGTTCACCACACTTTCTCGAGGGCAACTAGTCCCTAGGCAATAAATGGCAGCCAAGCTAGTGATGTCCTCATCCCATGAACAAATATCAGCTGCCTTTGTGCTGCGGAAGTTAGGCTGAGATATATGCCAGACCGTCAGGTTGTGCTGAAATATAATTTTGCTGCTGTTGATGGCCCACAAAACCTCATAAATAACCAGTTTTGAGACTCTAGTTCTGTTCTACGCCCTAAATGAATTCATAGAGATAACTCAAAACAAAGAATCTCACTAAGCTCCGCCCATCCCCATGGCAGCGTAACACACAGAGCCTGCTCCCAGGTAGAAATGCAAATTAACTACCTTTTAATTCTAAGGATTTCCTTAATTCTGGGAAACCAAATGAATAATGCATATTTTAGAAATGTAGAAACATAGAAAATAGGAGCAGGAATAGGCCATTCGGCCCTTCGAGCCTGCTCTGCCATTCATTATGATCATGGCTGATCATCCAACTCAATAGCCTGCTCCCGCTTTCTCCCCATATCCTTTGATCCCTTTTGCCCCAAGAGCTATCGCTAACTCCTTCTTGAAAACATACAATGTTTTAGCCTCAACTACTTTCTGTGGTAACGAATGCCACAGGCTCACCACTCTCTGGGTGAAGAAATTTCTCCTCAACTCAGTCCTAAATGGTCTACCCCGTATCCTCTGACTGTGACCCCTGGTTCTGGACTACCCCACCATTGAGACTTTCCTTCCTGCATCTACCCTGTCTAGTCGTGATAGAATTTTATAGGTTTCTATGAGATCCCCCCTCATTCTTCTGAACTCCAGCAAATATAATCCTAACCAATTCAATCTGTCCTCATATGTCAGTCCCGCCATCCCAGGAATCAGTCTGGTAAACCTTCACTGCACTTCCTCTATAGCAAGAACATCCTTCCTCAGATAAGGAGACCAAATCTGCACACAATATTCCAGGTGTGGTCTCACCAAGGCCCTGTACAATTGCAGCAAGACATCCCTGCTCCTGTACTCGAATCCTCTGGCTATGAAGCAATACTCTGCTTTTTTATCCTTGCTGCCGAAGTGAACAACTTCTCATTTTCCCACATTATACTCCATCTGCCAGATTTTTGCCCACTCACTCTATCTATCTATATCCATCTGCAAACTTATTGGGCAGAATTTTATGTTTGCCGGGCGGGCGGCCCTGACCCAATCGGCGACAGGCACGTAGCTGATCTCCGCAGATGAAACCGGCTGCACCGCCATTTTGCGCGGGCGGGCCTCGTTTCAGATTCCTGTGTACAGCGGGAAATTCAAATGTGCGGTGGGCGTGTACAGACCGCCAGTTCCAATGGGGAACCAGCAGTCTGTATAAAGAAAGGCCAGGCAGCCTCCTTTAGGCTATTCACCATGGCCAGTGACCGGGCTCCAGAGGAGGTCAGGGCAGAGGACGAGGAGGGGGGCAGGCTGCAGGGTAGGCCAGCGGGGGATCAATGTGCCCCTCGGTTCTCCGATGCCTGCCTTGCTGCCCTCCTCCAAGAGGTATCAAATCGTCGGGAGGTGTTGTTTCCTGAGGATGGGAGGAGGAGGGTGCCCCACTTGACCAGGCAGGTGTGGCAGGAGGTGGGGGAGGCTGTTTGCTCTCAAGATCCTATGCAGCACACAGGAGCCCAGTGCTGCAAACGCATCAATGACTTGTTGCGCTCTGGAAGGGTGGGTACCGAGTCAGCCTTGGCCATTTGACCCAGCAGGTAGCCTTAGCCTTTGAGCCTCCCTCCCCCCACCCCCACCCATGTCTTAGTGTTGTTACTGCATTGGGCATTTGGCACACGCTGGGTGGGCAACCGGGTATTGACCGTGCTTACATCAGCCTGAGTGCCTGAGGAGAAGATGGGTTCTCCCCGCAGCATATGTTGGTGTTTGTCGCATTTGAGTAGTCTGGGGGCAACCTGCAGAGGAGGCAGCTAGACACATACTCAGAACTCCAACACATGTCATATTGATGGTGATGAGATGGTGCAAGGGGAGCCTCAAGGTGTCGTGGCCAAGAGCCATCTGTTGGCCTTGGTGCCGCACCTAGTTATGCCTCCTTGCCACGGGTGCTAAGACCCGTGTGTTATTCAAAGTGATGGATGCCGAATGTGTCCAAGGTGGCCGTTGGAGGAGGGGGTTGGGAGCAGCTGTACTATCATCTGTGGACTGATCACCAATGGTGTGGACAAGAGCCGCTGGAGGCCTCAGAAGGGCCTCTGTGGTTGGGGTGCAGCATGCGTGTGCAGAGTACATGAACGATCAGCCTCAATAAATCCTCTTCTCTGTTCAGCAGGCAAAATCAGAGCACAATCTGAGGGAGCGCCAGTGGACTGGTGATGGGCGTGCCATGCTCCAGTGCCTCACCACCTACGAGGAGCAGGCCATGGAGCTGGGGAGGAGGCAGGCAGCCAGGGCTGCAGGTGTTGGCGAGGCTGGGGTGCAGCGGCCAGGTATTTGAGGTCCACAGTCCTATCCACTCTGTCTCCCCACCATGCAAAACACGGATGGTTGCTGCAATCGTTAATGCAGCAACACTGCTCATTCACAGACTGATACACTCAGACGTGTGGATCATAAACAAAGGTCCCTCAGCCCCATGAGGATGCATGTCTCTAGCACATTCCAAAGTCACCTTAACCCATTTGTGACCACTATCCCCATGGCCTAACATGCCATGACATCACTGCTGCACATCTAAAGACGTTTTGCATCTTAGGAGGGTTTGTACCTCCACCACCCTTTCAGCCAGTGCATCTCACATTACTCTGTCCAAAAGGTCCTCAGAACCTCACCTGTCAACCTCATGGCACTCAACTTAAATAAATGCCACCACGTTAATCATCCCTGTACCAAGGGGAAATGTTGACTTATGTCTACCCATTCTATGCCCCTCATAACAGTATGAAGGTCAATAATGTGACCTGTCAATCTCCTGTGCTCCACGGCAAATGTCGCAAGTGTCTGCGATGTTTCTTCATCATTGCAACTCTCCAGGCCAGTATACATCCAGGTCAGGTACCTCTGCACTCTCCCCACTCCAATGCCTTCCCTCCCATGTTGCGCAGGTCACAACCGGACGCAGAAGTGTAGATGTGGCCTCGACAGCTTTTTCACCACTTGCAACATGACCTCTCTTTTCCTACATTCTGTTCCTCATCTAATGAAGGCAAGTCTGGCTTTGACCTTCTTAAACGCCTTATTTTCCTGTTCTGCTACTTTAACGGGTCTGCCCAGCAAGGTCCCTGTAATCGTCGTGACTTTCCACAGTCCTACCATTACTCATATATTCCTGTACCTTGTTTGTCTTGCGCAAGTGCTTAACCAAACATTTATTCACATAACATTCCATGTGGCATTCCTTAGGCCATCTGACCAGCCTGTCTGTATGCGCGTGTAATGTTTAGGCCTCCTCTTGACTATTTACCAACCCATCAATGTTCGTCTCCTTAGGTTCTTGAAGGTTGAGCGCATTATGATCCTGGGGGGTGAAGGGATGAATACTGACTGAACGCTAACTGATGTACTGTCCTTGTTGTTAATTTCAGCATCACCACTGCATGGCTGCCAGGAACAAATCCAGAGCCCCCCTTCCACACCTGAGGAGCATCACTTGTAACTTGCATCACATCATTTCAGCGAGCCAGGCACCAGCGCAGTGACTACCACATCGGTGGGGATTATGACGTGGGCCAGTGTCCCAGGGCACAGTGGAGAGGACACTTCACAACCGCTGGAGGAGATGGCACGGACAGAATGCCGGATGTCCCTGCCTCCTTGGTGTAGTAACAGGTCGGTGTGCTCCCCCTCATCATTGTCCTGTGCTTCTTCATCCTCTGAGCCACTGCTGGATTCATCACGTGCAGCCTCATCCACTGCGTCAAGGTCTTCATTGTCAACTGCCCACTGTCCACTAATATCCTTTGCAAGCCTACTGACACCCACAGCTACCTCAACTACAGCTCCTCACACCCCGCTTCCTGTAAGGAGTCCATCCAATTCTCTCAGTTCCTTCGCCTCCGTCGCATCTGTTCTGATGATGCCACTTTCAAAAACAGTTCCTCTGACATGTCTTCCTTCTACCTTAACCGAGGTTTTCCACCCACGGTGGTTGACAGGGCCCTCAACCGTGTCTGGCCTATATCCCGCGCATCCGCCCTCACACCTTCCTCTCCCTCCCAGAAACATAATAGGGTCCCCCTTGTCCTCACTTATCAACCCAGCAGCCTCCGCATTCAAATGATCATCCTCCGCCATTTCCACCAACTCCAGCATGATGCCACCACCAAACACATCTTCCCTTCACCCCTCTGACAGCATTCCGTAGGGATGTTCCCTCCAGGACACCCTGGTCCACTCCTCCATCACCCCCTACATCTCAACCCCCTCCCACGGCACCTTCCCATGCAACCGCAGAAGGTGCAACACCTGCCCCTTCACTTCCTCTCTCTTCACCGTCCAAGGGCCCAAACACTCCTTTCAAGTGAAGCAGCATTTCACTTGCACTTCCCTCAATTTAGTCTACTGCATTCGTTGCTCCCAATGTGGTTTCCTCTACATTGGAGAGACCAAACGCAGACTAGGTGACCACTTTACAGAACACCTTCGGTCTGTCCGCAAGCATCACCCAGACCTCCCTGTCGCTTTCCATTTCAACACTCCACCCTGCTCTCATGCCCACATGTCCGTCCTTGGCTTGCTGCAATGTTCCAGTGAAGCTCAACGCAAACTGGAGGAACAGCACCTAATCTTCCGACTGGGCACTTTACAGCCTTCCGGACTGAATATTGAGTTCAACAATTTTAGATCATGAACTCGCTCCTCCATCCCCACCCCCTTTCCGATCCCCCCCTTTTTTACCAATAATTTATATAGATTTTTCTTTTCCCACCTATTTCCATTATTTTTAAATGTATTTCCATCCATTGTTTTATCTCTACCTTTTAGCCTATTTCGATTCCTTCACCCCACCCCACGCCCACTAGGGCTATCTGTACCTTGGTGGTCCTGTTTTCTACCCTTAATTAGCACATTCCTTAGATAATATCACCACCTTCAACACCTCTTTGTCCTTTTGTCTATGACATCTTTTGGCTATCTCCACCTATCACTGGCCCTCGATCCAGCTCTACTAGTCCCACCCCCCTTAAACCAGCTTATATTTCACCTTTCTTCAATTTTTACTTAGTTCTGTTGAAGAGTCATACAGACTTGAAACGTTCACTGTGTTCCTCTTCGCAGATGCTGCCAGACCTGCTGACATCTTTCTTTGTGCTAACTATGACTCCAACTAGCAGAGAGTTTCCCCCCGATTCCCATTGACTCCAGTTTTGCTAGGGCTCCTTGATGCCACACTCGGTCAAATGCTGCCTTGATGTCAGGGGCAGTCACTCTCACCTCACCTCGGGAGTTCAGCTCTTTTGTCCATGTTTGAACCAAGGCTGTGATGAGGTCAGGAGCTGAGTGGCCCTGGCAGAACCCAAACTGTGCATCAATGAGCAGGTTATTGTTAAGCAAGTGCCACTTGATAGCACTGTTGATGACCCCTTCCATTACTTTACTGATGATTGAGAGTAGACTGATGTGGCAGTAGTTGGCCGGGTTGGATTCGTCCTGCAGCACATACCTGGTCAATTTTCCACGTAGCTGGGTAGATGTCAGTGTTGTAGCTGTACTGGAACAGTTTGGCTAGGGGTGCGGCAAGTTCTGGGGCGCAAGTCTTCAGTACTATTGCTGGAATATTGTCAGGGCGCATAGCCTTTGCAGAATCCAGTGCCTTCAGCCGTTTCTTGATATCACGTGGAGTGAATTGAATTGGCTCAAGACTGACATCTGTGATGCCTGGGACCTCTGGAGGAACCTGAGGTGGATCTTTCATTCGGCACTTCTGGCTGAAGGTTGTAGCAAATGCTTCAGCCTTAATTTTTGCACTGATCTGCTGGGCTGCTCCATCATTGAGGAAGGGGATATTTATGGAGCCTCCTCATCACCTTAAGGATGGTCAATTAATTCTGGCCTAGCCAGTGACGTCCGCATCCCGTGAAAGAATTTTTAAAAAGGGGAACAATGTAGTAGATGTAGTATATCTGGGCTTCCAAATGGCATTCGATAAGGAGGAGGTGGTGGCATGGTGGTATTGTCACTGAACTAGTATTCTAGAGATCCCGTGACCCCTAGTTCTAGATTCTCCCACAAGAGAAAACGTCCTGTCCACATCCACCCTGTATTGTATCCCAGGGTAACGCAGGGGACCCGGGTTCAAATCACACCATAACAGATGGTAACATTTGAATTCGATAATCATCTCCAATTAATGTCTGATTTTGACCATGAAACCATTGCCGATTGTTGTATAAACCCACCTGACTCACTAATGCCCTTATAGAAGGAAATCTGCCATCCTAACCTTGTCTGGTCTGGCCTACATGTGACTCCAGGCCCACAGCAATGTGGTTAACTCTTAAACTGACTCGTAAATTAGGGATGGGCAATAAATGATGGCCTAGCCAGCGACGCCCACATCTCATGAATGAATAAATTAAAAAAGGTGCCACACAAGACATTAATAGACAAGACAAAAGAGTTGGAGATGGGGAGTAATATATTAGCATGGGTAGAGGATTTGCTAGCAATTAGAAGCAGAAACTGGGCAAAAATGTTTTTGTTTCACGTTGGCAGGTAATGAATAGTGGATCAGTGCTGCGGCCTCAGCTATTTACAATCTATATTAATGAATTAGATGAAGAGACAGAGAGTAATGTATCTACGTTTTCTGATGATATCAAGCTAGGTGGGGTGGTAAGCTGTCCGGAGGACACAGAGAGGCTGCAAAGAGACATAGACAGGCTAAGTGAGTGGACAAGATGGCAGATGGAGTATAATGTAGGGAAGTGTGAAGTTATTCACTTTAGTCATAAGAATAGAAAAGCAGAATACTTTTTAAGTAAGGTGAAACTTGTAGGTGTTGATGTTCAAAGTGCCTTGGGTGTGCTCATGTAAGGAATGCAGAAAGTTAGCATGCAGGTGCAGCAAGCAATTAGGAAGGCCTCTATTGCAAAGGGATTGCAGTACAAGAATAAAGAAGTCTTGCTACAATTGTATAGTGTTTTGGCGAGATCACATCTGGAATACTGTGTACAGTTTTGGTCTCCACATTTAAGAAAGGATATATTTTCATTTAAGACGGTACAGCGAAGGTTCACAAAATATGTCCCTGGGATGAGGAGGTTGTCCTATGATGAGAGGCTGAATAAATGGGGTTTATACTCTTTGGAATTTAAAATAATGAGAGGCAATCAAAATATTTGGATGTCCAGATATGTGTTAGCCCATCTCATTGAGTTTGATGACCTCCCTGACACCCAATTCATCTTCTCTAACACCTGTAGAACAAAGAGTATCCAGTCAATCTCTTTAAACCATGGAAGCAGCTGCAATACAGTCTCATTGCTCACATGCACTCACCTTCAATTTCCAGGTTCTCATTATTTTGGAAATCAATCCAATTTCTCTCAACAGTAACAAAAGTAGAAGAAAGTATCTTTATATCTGGAGTGTAGTCATATTCTTTCTGTAGATCCTTTGCGAACTTCCGCATTGCTTGAGCCAACAGGCCATCAGACCAATCCATTGTGTTCTGATCCACATACCCATAGAGCTCCCCGAGAGTGATGCACTTGGGATTGATGGTAAGGGTTTCTATCTTGCCTCTCTTAGATGCAGGATTCTGTAGAGGGAACTGAAAACATTTGGAAGAAAGGTTTGAGCAGCTGGGTGAACTATAGGTTAAAAGGTATCCCTCCGCTTCTGGCACTTGGGATCAAAGCCTCCCACTCTCCATTATCCTGATTCTTAGCCTAAATTAGGGCTGCCAATTCCCACAGGACTGTCCTGGAGTCTCCAGGGATTAAGGATTAATCTTAGATGCTGCAGTGAGAAAAATCACAGAAGCAGTAAAAACATCAGTGTCTTTATTTTTCAATTTATTTGAACACTTTTTTTCATTGGTTCTAAAACTATTGGAAGTGGGTTAAAGGATGCTGAGAGTCAGACTCAGAAGCTGCAGGGAGATGTACTGTTTCCTGAACATCCTTCTCCTCTGGTGAATACCCATGAGATCTGGGCCCCTCAGCTCCAAAGTCATCACTTTCTCATCCACTCCCACCTGTCTGGCACCCTGGTGCTCTGAATCACCTGCTGCCACATCCTCACTTATGCTATCTGATGCTTCCTAGGTTAAAGTTTCCGAGCTGATATTTAGGAGTAAAATAACAAAGTGGATGAAAGCAGTTCAGACATGAGGAAGGATCATGTATTTGCTACTTAGCCTTGCCTTCCACTCCTGCTCATCATCACAGTCCACCAGACAGCCTTTCACATGCGCAGTGTGAGAATATTGATTCTGGACCATGGAAATCTTCCCATTCAGATGTTCTGTGTTTGCATCAGGTGCAGAACAGTTCAAAGGATATTAAAGAGCTGATTTCCCTCTGTTTTTCCCATTTTGCATTCCCCTGGGAATTTGTGAGTATCACTCTCCCACCCACCCCAACAGGTCACAATCCCATGTAAGTGAGGTAAGTGTGATCTAAGAATGCCACCCAAGGGTACTGATACAACGATGAGGATTAGGAGCAGGAGTCTGCTATTTGGCCCCTTGAGCCTGCTCTGCCACTTGATAAGACCATGGCTGGTCTGATGGTGACCACTACTATCTTGGCTACCCCGTATATTCTTTGACTCCCTTGTCAGCCAAGAATTGCCTAACTCAGCCTTGAATATGACCCAGCCTCCACTGAATTCAGGCCAGTTTTATGATGCACCCATATGCTAATTAGTGATTGAATTAAGACTACCCTAAAGCCATTTCAACAATCTTTGTTCTTGAATTTGCTGCCAGACTGTTTTTGGATTAAAGCTCAACCCTTCCTTTATAATTTTCAAGACTTACATCAACAGAGAAAAGCTCAAACCAATACAATATCAGGAAGCTATCATTATCCTCCAGTAAAATACAAGTGTTCTGCAAGCCCCATGTGACAACAGTGACTACATTTCAAAAGCACTTGCTTGGCTGAAAAGTCAATTTTAATGTCTTGAGGTCCTGAAAGGTGTAAGGAAATATAGGCCTGAATTTTCATCCTCCAGGCAGGTAGCAGGAGGTGGGAAAATTCCCAGCTCAGCCCATCTGCCTCGGAAGAAAGTGCCCCCAAAGGCAGATCTTCATTGCCAGCAGGCAGCTTGGAGTCAGGCCAGCAGACCTCAGAAAAAGTTTGGAGGCAGCACACGGGCTGCTGGGTGCCGAGGCAGGCTGTTTAAGGGACTACCTTGGTGCTGTGAGACTTACATAGAAACATAGAAACTAGGAGCAGGAGTAGGCCATTCGGCCCTTCGAGCCTGCTCCACCATTCATTATGATCATGGCTGATCATCCAACTCAATAGCCTGCTCCCACTTTCTCCCCATGTCCTTTGATCCCTTTCGCCTCAAGAGCTATATCTAACTCCTTCTTGAAAACGTACAAGGCTTTGGTCTCAACTACTTTCTGTGGTAACGAATTCCACAGGCTCACCACTCTCTGGTTGAAGAAATTTCTCCTCATCTCAGTCCTAAATGGTCTACCCCATATCCTCAAATTGTGACCCCTGATTCTGGACTCCCCCACCATCGGGAACATCCTTCCTGCATCTACCCTGTCTAGTCCTGTTAGAATTTTATAGGTTTCTATGCAATTCCCCCCTCATTCGTCTGAACTCCAGCCAATATAATTCTAATCGACTCAATCTCTCCTGATATGTCAGTCTCGCCATCCCAGGAATCAGTCAGGTAAACCTTCGCTGCTCTCCCTCTATAGCAAGTACATCCTTCCTCAGATAAGGAGGCCAAAACTGCACACAAAATTCCAGGTGGGGTCTCACCAAGGCCCTGTACAATTGCAGCAAGACATACCTGTTCTTGTACTCGAATCCTCTGGCTATGAAGGCCAACATACCATTTGCCTTCTTCACCGGCTGCTGCACCTGCATGCTTACCTTCAGCGACTGGTGTACAAGGAAACCCAGGTCCCGTTGCACATTCCCTTTTCTCAATTTATAGCCGTTCAGATAATAATCTGCCTTCCTGTTTTTACTACCAAAATGGATAACTTCACATTTATCCACATTATATTGCATCTGCCATGTATTTTCCCACTTCATCCTAGTTAAAATAAAAACACAAAGGCCTTCCAGCCCTCACTCACACACCTCCTCAACCTCCAAGCACTCCCTTATCCATGCCAGCTTATGCCCCCACCCAGCACCCCCTCGTGGGCCATCATCACCCCTATGCTAAATTATGTCCTTACACCCACCCTCTATGGCCCCTCATACCCCAATGCCAAGCTATGGCACTTCCTTGCCCAATGACCCACTATACGCTTTATAGATGAACCCTATTCTGACAGTAGGATTTGTAAAAAAGCAATTCATTCATAACTTTCTACTATTTTTTTAAAAAGGCATCTCATTTAGAAGGCCTTTAAAGTATCATTACAAAAACCATACATCCTTGAAACCTCTTTATCAGCCAAGGGCTTTGCTGAGATCCTAGACAACAAATTCCTCTTGTTGCAACACCTGAAGCCCTGGGAAAATGTTTGGTTGACAGCTCAGGCTCTCCAATCTCAGCTGTCAATTTCACAATATTTATTTACACAAGGTTAAGCAGTTTCAAGGACTTGTAGTTTTTATTATTGTTACTTTAAAGAGTCTGGATGATTGATACTTTCGTTGCCTTCTGTGTGAATTCTTTTTTTTAACATAGTAGAAATGTATGAATGAATTATTATTTTAAAGTTTTTTTTTACATATCCTACTGCCACTTAGGGTTCATTGGATCTATACAGAGGCAATGAGCATGGAAGTACCATAGCTTGGCAATTGTGGCATGAGGGACAATGGGGGGCGGGGGAAGAGCATAACTTGGCATTGGAGGTATGAGGGGCCATAGGGCAGGGTGGAAGGACATAGCTTGGCATGGGGGCATGAGGAGCCTTTGGGAGTGAGCAGAAGAGCACAGCTTGACATGGGGGCATGAGGGAGCCACAGAGCAGGGTGGAAGGGCAGAGCTTGGCATAGAGGACATGAAGGGCCATAAGGAGTGGGCAGGATAGCACAGCTTGACATCGGGGGCATGAGGGGCCACAGAGCAGGGTGGAAGGGCAGAGCTTGGCATAGAGGGCATGAGGGGCCACGGGGGGGGGGGCGTGGGTAGGTAACATAGTTGGCATGGGGGGCATGAGGAGGACTTTATGAACTTATCCATCAAAAAGTCCCCTTGTGCAGACTAGGGTTCATGACTCCTCTGAGAGGCTATGGGCCACGATTTTTTAAAAACCTGGACCAACTCTATGAAAATTGTGGAGGAGCAGGACATGCCTATCTCCACAATGGAGCCAGGAGTCAGGTTTTGCTGGATGCAGGAATGGCAGGGTAAAATCTGCAATCCTGGGGAAGCCAAGCATGAAGGGAGTACAGGTCAGAGCTACAATTCTGAACCCCACACCTTGGGGACACAGGATTTCTGATTCACTGCTGAGCTCGCTTGCTGCCTTGTTAAAAGAAAGATTTGCATCTGTATGGTGCCTTTGACAAACTCAAGGTGTCCTAAAACACTTCACAACAAACAAAGTGTTTCTGAAGTGAAGTCACTGGTGTGTCAAAGTGTTTCTGAAGTGAAGTCACTGGTGTGTCAAAGTGTTTCTGAAGTGAAGTCACTGATTTGTCAATTTGCAGACTGGAAGATCCCACAAACAACAATGAGATTGTGACCAGATTATTTGTTTTATTGTCAGTTGAGGCATAAATATTGGCCAGGACACCAGGGAGAACACCTCTGCTCTTCTTCGAAATAGTCCCATAGAATCCTTTACCTCCATCTGAAACTGAAGACAGGGCTTCAGTTTAACGTCTCATGCAAATGACAGCACCTCTGATAGTACAGCACTCCCTGAGTACTAACTCTTCGACAGTGCAGCTCAGTACCGACTCTTCGACGGTGCAGCACTCCCTCAGTACTGAACCTCTGGCAGTGCAGCACTCCCTCAGTACTGACCCTCTGACAGTGCAGCACTCCCTCAGTACTGACCCTCTGACAGTAAGTACTCCCTCAGTACTGAACCTCTGGCAGTGCAACACTCCCTCAGTACTGACCCTCTGACAGTGCAGCACTCCCTCAGTACTGACCCTCTGACAGTAAGTACTCCCTCAGTACTGAACCTCTGGCAGTGCAACACTCCCTCAGAACTGACCATCTGATAGTGCAGCACTCCCTAAGAACTGATCCTCCGACAGTACAGCATTCCCTCAGTACTGCCCATCCTACAATGCAGCACTCCCTCATTACCAACCTTCCAACAGTGGAGCACGGCCTTAGTACTGAATTCCAGCAGAGCAGCACTCAATCAGTATTGCACCTCTAACAGTGCAGCAATCCCTCAATACTGCCTCTCCTACAGTGCAGCACTACCTCAGTACTAACACTCCGACAGTGCAGCACTCCCTTAGTACTGCCCATCCTACAGTGCAGCACTCCCTCAGTACTGAACCTCTGGCAGTGCAGCACTCCCTCAGTACTGACCCTCTGACAGTGCAGCACTCCCTCAGCACTGTCCCTTCTACTGTGCAGCACTCCCTCAGTAGTGACCCTCCTACAGTGAAGCACTCCCTCAGTATTGCCCCTCCTACAATGTAGCACTCCCTCAGTTATGCGGAGAGAATGGAGAAGCTAGATTTAGGAAGACTGGAACATGAGCTGGCCATTGAGCCCCTCTAGCCTATTCATTGAGATTGTACTGACTTGTATCCTTAATGGTAACAATGGTTATGTTACTGGATTAGTAATCCAGGGACGTGAGTCCATCATGAACGTTAGGGGACTTAACTTCAATTAATTAAATAAATCTGGAATAAAGAGCTAATGTCAGTAATGGGGACCATGAAGCTACCAGACTGTCATAAAAGATTCATCTTTAGGGATTAAAATTTGCTGTTCTCACCCAATCTAGTTTACATGTGACTCCAGACCCAAGGCATTGTAGTAGATTGTTTACTCTGAAAAGGGCTGGCAAACCATTCAGTTCTATTCAGGAAGGTGGTCACCTCTGAAGGGCAATTCAGGACAGGCAAATAAGTCTTGGCCTTGCCAGCAACACCCAAATCCCATGAAAGACTAAAATAACTCAATTTACCCACTTTGGCTCTATACTTCTTCTTCGTCTTGGCTAGTGGAGTGGGATAACCAAAATTATTTCATATTTGTTGATAATAAAATATGCATTTATAGGTTTTAGAATAGATACAGTAACAGCTTTAGAATAGACAAATGTCATGAGAAGTTTTTCTAGGAATGATGGGAAAATAAGCCAATACTAGGGGCATAATGGGATATGTAGCTAGTACTGTGGGAACCTAGGCATAAAACGTAATGGTTTTCACCAGATGGCTAAACAAATGTTAGGGCAATGAAAGCACAGACAGCGGGACATTAGATCCAGACATTAACAGCCTCTCAGTGAGAGAACAGAGAACACCTGCAGCCTAAGCAATCATTAGATTTTGTGATGTATGCAAATGAAGATTGGAACTAAAAGCTATAAATATGTTATGCAGCCTTGGTATCAGAGAGAGACGCCCTGTAGAATCAGGCTGTGTTTCTCCCAGCATATGCTTCAGTTTAATGTCTCAGACAAATGACAACGCCTCTGATAGTACAGACTCCCCGAGTACTGACTCTCTGACAATGCAGCACTCCCTCAGTACTGACCCTCTGACAGTGCAGCACTCCCTCAGTACTGACCCTCCCACAGTGCAGCACTCCCTCAGTATGGCCATCCAACAGTGCAGCCCTCCCTCAGTGCTGCACTTCCTCAGTGCTGCACTTCCTCAGTACTGCTCCTTTGACAGTCTGGCACTCCCTCATTTAAGCCCTTCCTACAAAGCAGCACTCCCTCAGTAATGTCCCTCAGATGGAGTACCACTCCCTGACTACTGCTTCTTGAAATATGCAGCACTCCCTCATTACTGACCATCCAACAGTACAGCCCTCCCTCAGTGCTGCACTCCCTCAGTACTGCTCCTTTGACAGTCTGGCACTCCCTCATTTAAGCACGTCCTGCAGAGCAGCACTCCCTCAGTAATGTCCCTCAGATGGAGTACCACTCCCTGATTCCTGCTTCTTGAAATATGCAGCACTCCCTCAACACTGACACTCCTATTGTGCAGCATTCAATCAATACAGCCCCTCCTATAATGGAGCACTCCCTCAATACTGCCCCTCTGCATTGCAGCACTCCCTCAGTACTGACCCTTAGACAGTGCAGCACTCCCTCAGTACTGACCCTCAGACAGTGCAGCACTCCCTTACTAATGACCCTCCAACATGCAGCACTCCCTCAGTACTGACCCTCTGACAGTGCAGCACACCCTCAGTACTCACCCTCCGACAGTGCAGCACTCCCTCAGTACTGCACTTCCTCAGTACAGTTCCTTTGACACTGCAGCACTGCCTGAGTACTGTTCCTTTGACACTGTAACACTCCCTCAGTTAAGACCAAACTACAGTGCAGTACTCCCTCAGTAATGCCCCTCTGATAGAGTTGCACTCCCTTACTAATGCCCATCAGATAGAGAAGCACTCCCTCACTACTGCTCCTTCAAAAAGGCAGCACTCCCTCAATACTGTCTCTCCTACCATGTAGCACTCCCTCAGTACTGCTCCTTTGACACGGCAGCACTCCCTCAGTACTGACCCTCCTACAGTGCAGCACGCCCTCAGTACTGCTCCTTTGACACTGTACCACTCCCTCAGTTAATCCCTTTGCTGCACCTCAGATAGAGTAGCACTCCCTCACTATTGCTGGTTCAGAACCACAGCTCTCCCTCATTACCGATCCTCAACAGTGCAGCACTCCCTCAGTACTGACACCTCAGAAGTGCAGCACACCCTCAATTCTGCCCCCCTACAGTGCAGCACTCCTTCAGCGCTGCCCCTCCTATAGTGCAGCACGCCCTCAGTACTGCCGCTCCTAAAGTGCAGCATTCCTTCATTATTGCCCCTCCTATAGTGTAGCACTGCCTCAATGCTGACGCTCCAACAGTGCAGCACTCCCTCAGTCACGACCCTCCTACCGCGTAGCACTCCCTCAGTACTGACCCTCCCACAGTGTAGACTCCCTCAGTCCTCTGACACCATAGCAGTCCCTCAGTTAATCCCTTTCCACAGTGCTACATTCCTCTAAGTATTGCCCCTCAGAGAGAGTAGCACTCCCTTGCTACGGTTCCTTCAAAGTCACAGAACTCCCTCATTACTGATCCTCCAACAGTGCAGCGCTCCCTCAGTACTGACCCTCCATTCTTCCCCTCCAACTGTGCAGTACTCCCTCAGTACTGTCGTTCCTAAAGTGCAGCACTCTCTCACTATTGCCCATCCTACAGTGTAGCACACCCTCATTACTGATCCTCCAACAGTGCAGCACTCCCTCAGTACTGCCCTTCCTATAGTGCAACACTCCCTCAGTACTGACAGTCCGACAGTGCAGCACTCCCTCAGTGCTGCCCTCCTGCAGTGCAGCACTCCCTTAGTACTGCACTTCCTCAGTACTGCTCCTTTGACACTGCAGCACTCCCTCAGCACTGCTCCTTTGACACTGTAGTACTCCCTTAGTTAATCCCCTCCTACCGTGCAGCACTCCCTCAGTACTGCACTTCCTCAGTACTGCTCCTTTGACACTGCAGCACTCCCTCAGCACTGCTCCTTTGACACTTAGTTAATCCCCTCCTACAGTGTAGCACTCCCTCAGTATTGCCCCTCAGATAGCGTAACACTTCCTCACTACTGCTCCTTCAAATATGCAGCACTCTCTCATTACAAACCCTCCAACAGTGCGGCACTTCCTCAGTACTGACACTCTGACAGTGCAGCACTCCCTCAGTACCACCCGTCTTGCAATGAAGGACTCCCTCAGTATTGCCCCTCCTCCAGTGTAGCATTCCCTCAGTGCTGACACTCCGACAGTGCAGCATTCCGTCAGTACTGCACCTCTAACAGTGCAGAATTCCCTCAGTCCTGCACCTTCTACAGTGCTGCACTCCCAGACTTCTGTCCCTTCTACAGTGTAGAACTCCCTCAGTTCTGGTACTCCGACAATTCAACACTCCCTCAGCACTTCCACACTGATACAGCAGCACTCCCTTAGCAGTGGGGGAACGACTGGAGAAACCTGGGTTCTTCAGCTTGAGGAGGAGAATTTTCACTGAAGGATTTTAGACTGGAAATGGCAATCCAGAATAGTACAGCACGCTAAATTCAGAAAAATAGTCTAAGGGAATGCAGGTTCAAACTAGGAAAAGATAAATGAGTACTGTGTCATACTACTTGTGTCAATTGTGGAGTCTTTGAGCAGTTATGTGAAAAGTCACCCATCACAGATTACCCAGCTTCTGGGACAAGTCAAGGCTCAGTGTTATGACACAGCAGTTGATAAAGGCTGAGTTATTTACTATCCCAGAGGGAAATCTTAAATAATTGTCATAACCTATATTTTCAATTGATAGGTTTTGAGTTGCAGCTCTAAATTCTGGAATAAGATCACCATCCTCGAGAGGTTTTTATACCAAACTAAATGAGACATTTATTCATTTATAACAAGGTATTAAACACATACACATGGCTACAAATTACTACTATCATAACTTTTTAACAAATTCCCAAATTAATCTCCACTAAAGCAACAATAACCAATGGACTTAAGCAAACCCCAGGCAAAGCATTTTCACCTTACAAATTTAAAACGAGTTTCCTTTCAGTTTGTTTCCTTTGCAGACAGTTGTAGGCTTACAGCTGCTTAGGTCTTACATGCCTCTGACCTGCACACACAAACTCCTCTCAGGTTATTCCTGGCCTTTCTTTTGAATGCAAATTCTCATTGTATCACCAGGCACTTTGAACTCTACCTTTTCTAACAATAAAACCCCTTTCATAGTACCAATTTTATTAGTAATATATTTATTAGTAACATTGCTTACTGTCTCCTAGCTCGGCGCAAGATTTCACTCCCACTCTTGAATGCTCTGTTTAACAAAATGTAAATGTACCCTCTACCCACTGTTTACATCTCAAAACTACTACATATCAAAGTGCCCTGATTAGCTGGCTTTAATCCAATTAACACACACACAGGCTAAACCTCTATTTTAAAAAAAATCTAATAACATTATATTTATATTAATATCTCTTTATGACACTCAGTGAGTAGCATTCTTGTCCGAGTCAGAACATTAGTGGTTCAAGACCCACTCCAGACACTTGAACATAAAAACTAGGCTGAAGCTGTCAGTGCAATACTCGGGGAGTGCCATACTGTCAGAGGGGCTGTTTTTCTAATGAGATATTGAACTAAATCCTAGGTTGCATGCAAAAGATCCCATGGTATCATTTGAAGAAGAGCGCGGGAGTTATACCTGGAGTTATGAATATTGCATAACCAACAGATTATCTAATTATTATCTCATTGATTTTTGTGGGAGTTTGCTGGATTCAAATTAGCTGCAACCTTAATTACAGCAGTGACACACACCTCAAAAGTGCTTCATTGGCTGTGAAGCAACTTGAGATGTCCTGAGTCTATAGGAGACATTGTTGCATCTCTTTCTCCAAGAGAAATACTGCACATAAAGTCCACTTTGAGCCTTACTATATTGGGAAATAAATTATGGAGAATAACAAAGGTTTTGGTCTATTTTCATCAGCATTTTCTGTTAACTTGTTATAATAAACCAGTTACTAACCAAGGATGCTTGGCTATCAATTGTAGCCTCTGCAGCAAGGCTTGGCAAAATGATCAGGGCTTTGTGCAGGATAGTTCTGGCCGTTGTCTTACCCCCACAGGAGGGACCCACCAGCATCACTCCAGGATGGACCTGCAAACAGATGAAAATCGCCAGTTAAACCCCACGGATGGTGTAAAACCCTCGGTGGTGCGGTGTCCTCTATCTAGGCCGTTCGTTTGAATGTCTCAATTAAAGATAATCCCAGTCGGCAATACCAAACTCAAGAAACGGTATCTTACCTTTAGTACAGGAAATAGCATAAGGGGATTCACAGAGGAGAAGATGCTAAGGAGTAATTGAAGTAATGTAAGTGAAAAGAGGCAGGGGCAGTGGGGTGGTATGCAAAGGAGGCCAGAATGGAAGGATTGAAATGCATGATCAGGGCCTCATAGTGAACACTTTACAGCAACCCTGAGCTCACAGTGATCAGAGCCTCATACTGAACACAGTACACAGGAACCCTGAGCTCACAGTGATCAAAGCCTCATACTGAACACTGTACACAGGAACCCTGAGCTCACAGTGATCAGAGCCTCATACTGAACACTGTACAGTAACCCTGAGCTCACAGTGATCAGAGCCTCATACTGAATACTGTACAGTAACCCTGAGCTAACAGTGATCAGGACCTCATACTGAACACTGTACAGTAAACCTGAGCTCACAGTTATCAGAGCCTCATACTGAACACTGTATAGTAACACTGAGCTCACAGTGATCAGAGCCTCATACAGAACATTGTACAGTAATCCTGAGCTAACAGTGATCAGGGCCTCATACTGAAAACTGTCCAGTAACCCTGAGCTCACAGTGATCAGAGCCTCATACTGAACATTGTACAGTAAACCAGAGCTCACAGTGATCAGAGCCTCATACTGAACACTGTACAATAACCCTGAGCTCACAATGATCAGAGTCTCATATTGAACAATATACAGTAGCCCAGAGCTCACAGTGATCAGAGCCTCATACTGAACACTGTACAGTAACCCTGAGCTCACAGTGATCAGAGCCTCATACTGAACACTGTACAGTAACCCTGATCTCACAGTGATCAGGGCCTCATACTGATCACCGTACAGTAACCATGAGCTCACAGTGATCAGAGCCTCATACTGAACACTGTATACAGTAAACCTGAGCTCACAGTGATCAGAGCCTCATACGGAACACTGTACAGTAACCCTGAGATCACAGAGATCAGGGCCTCACACTGAACACTGTACACAGTAACCCTGAGCTCACAGTGATCAGAGCCTCATACTGAACACTGTACAGTAACCCAGAGCTCACAGTGATCAGGGCCTCATACTGAACACTGTACAGTAACACTGAGCTCACAGTGATCAGGGCCTCATACGGAACACTGTACAGTAACCCTGAGCTCACAGTGATCAGACCCTCATACTGAACACTGTACAGTAACACTGAGCTCACAGTGATCAGAACCTCATACTGAACACTGTAACAGTAACCCTGAGCTCACAGTGATCAGAGCCTCATACTGAACACTGAAAAGTAACCCTGAGTTCACAGTGATCAGAGCCTCATACTGAACACTGTACAGTAAAACAAAAACAGAATTACCTGGAAAAACTCAGCAGGTCTGGCAGCATCGGCGGAGAAGAAAAGAGTTGACGTTTCGAGTCCTCATGACCCTTCGACAGAACTTGAGTTCGAGTTCAAGAAAGAGTTGAAATATAAGCTGGCTTAAGGTGCGTGGGGGGGCCGGAGAGAGAGAGAGAGAAGTGGAGGGGGGGGGTTGTGGTTGTAGGGACAAACACAGTACCATGAGCTCACAGTGAGCAAGGCCTCATACTAAACAATGTATAGTAACCCTGTGCTCAAAGTGATCAGAGCCTCATACTGAACACTGTACAGTAACCCTGAGCTTACAGTGATCAGGGCCTCATACTGAACACTGTACAGTAACCCTGAGCTCACAGTGATCAGGACCTCATACTGAACACTGTACAATACACAGAGCTCACAGTGATCAGAGCCTCATACTGAACACTGTACAGTAACACTGAGCACACAGTGATCAGGGCCTCATACTAAACAATGTACAGTAATCCTGTGCTCACAGTGATCAGAGCCTCATACTGAACACTGTACAGTAACCCTGAGCTCACAGTGATCAGGGCCTCATACTGAACACTGTACAGTAACCCTGAGCTCACAGTGATCAGACCCTCATACTGAACACTGTACAGTAACACTGAGCACACAGTGATCAGAGCCTCGTACTGAACACTGTAACAGTAACCCTGAGCTCACAGTGATGAGAGCCTCATACTGCACACTGTACAGTAACCCTGAGCTCACAGTGATCAGAGCCTCATACTGAACACTGTACAGTAAAACAAAAACAGAATTACCTGGAAAAACTCAGCAGGTCTGGCAGCATTGGCGGAGAAGAAAAGAGTTGACCTTTCGCGTCCTCATGACCCTTCGACAGAACTTGAGTTCGAGTCCAAGAAACAGTAGAAATGTAAGCTGGTTTAAGGTGTGTGGCGGGGGGGGGACGGAGAAAGAGAGAGAGAGAGAGAAGTGGGGGGGGGGTGTGGTTGTAGGGACAAACACAGTAACCCTGGGCTCACAGTGATCAGGGCCTCATACTGAACACTGTAAAGTAACACTGTGCTCACAGTGATCAGAGCCTCATACTGAACACTGTACAGTAACCCTGAGCTAACAGTGATCAGGGCCTCGTACTGAATACTGTACAGTAACCCTGAGCTCACAGTGATCAGGACCTCATACTGATCGCTGTACAGTAAACCTGAGCTCACAGCGATCAGAGCCTCATACTGAACACTGTACACAGTAACCCTGAGCTCACAGTGATCAGAGCCTCATACTGAACACTGTACAGTAACCCTGAGCTCAAAGTGATCAGAGCCTCATACTGATCACTGTACAGTAACCCTGAACTCACAGTGATCAGAGCCTCATACTGATCACTGTACAGTAACCCTGAACTCACAGTGATCAGAGCCTCATACTGAACACTGTACAGTAACCCTGAGCTCACAGTGATCTGAGCCTCATACTGAACACTGTACAGTAACCCTGAGCTCAAAGTGATCTGAGCCTCATACAGAACACTGCACAGTAACCCGGAGCTCACAATGATCAGAGCCTCATACTGAACACTGTACAGTAACCCGGATGTCACAATGATCAGGGCCTCATACCGAACAATGTACAGTAACATAGGCTCACAGTGATCAGAGACTCATACAGAACACTGTACAGTAACCCTGAGCTCACAGTGATCTGAGCCTCATACAGAACACTGCACAGTAACCCGGAGCTCACAATGATCAGAGACTCATACTGAACACTGTACAGTAACCTGGATGTCACAATGATCAGGGCCTCATACTGAACACTGTACAGTAACACTGAGCTCACAGTGATCAGAGCCTCATACTGAACAATGTACAGTAACCCTGAGCTCACAGTGATCAGAGCCTCATACTGAACACTGTACAGTAACCCTGAGCTCACAGTGATCAGAGCCTCATACTGAACACTGTACAGTAACACTGAGCTCACAGTGATCAGGGCCTCATACTGAACACTGTACAGTAACCCTGAGCTCACAGTGATCAGACCCTCATACTGAACACTGTACAGTAACACTGAGCTCACAGTGATCAGACCCTCATACTGAACAATGTAACAGTAACCCTGAGCTCACAGTGATCAGAGCCTCATACTGATCACTGTACAGTAACCCTGAACTCACAGTGATCAGAGCCTCATACTGAACACTGTACAGTAACCCAGAGCTCACAGTGATCAGAGCTTCATACGGAGCACTGTACAGTAACCCTGAGCTCACAGTGATCAGAGCCTGATACTGAACACTGTACAGTAACTCTGAGCTCAAAGTGATCTGAGCCTCAAATTGAACCCTGTACAGTAGCCCTGAGATCACAGTGATCTGAGCCTCATACTGAACACTGTACAGTAACCCTGAGCTCAAAGTGATCTGAGCCTCACACAGAACACTGCACAGTAACCCGGAGCTAACAATGATCAGAGCCTCATACTGAACACTGTACAGTAACCCGGAAGTAACAATGATCAGGGCCTTATACCGAACAATGTACAGTAACATAAGCTCACAGTGATCAGAGACTCATACAGAACACTGTACAGTAACCCTGAGCTCACAGTGATCTGAGCCTCATACAGAACACTGCACAGTAACCCGGAGCTCACAATGATCAGAGCCTCATACTGAACACTGTACAGTAACCTGGATGTCACAATGATCAGGGCCTCATACTCAACACTGTACAGTAACACTGAGCTCACAGTGATCAGAGCCTCATACTGAACAATGTACAGTAACCCTGAGCTCACAGTGATCAGAACCTCATACTGAACACTGTACAGTAACCCTCAGCTCACAGTGATCAGAGACTCAAACTGAACACTGTACAGTAACCCTCAGCTCACAGTGATCAGAGACTCATACTGAACAACGTACAGGAACACTGAGCTCACAGTGATCAGAGCTTCATACTGAACACTGTACAGTAACCCTGAGCTCATAGTGATCAGAGCCTCATACAGAACACTGTACAGTACACCTGAGCTCAAAGTGATCAGAGCCTAATACTGAACACTGTACACAGTATCCCTGAGCTCACAGTTATCAGGGCCTCATACTGAACACTGTACAATAACCATGAGCTCACAGTGATCAGAGACTCATACTGAACAATGTACAGTAGCCCTGAGCTCACAGTGACCAGAGACTCATACTGAACACTGTACAGTAACCCTGAGCTCACAGTGATCAGGGCCTCATACTGAACACTGAACAGTAACCCTTAGCTCACAGTGATCAGAGTCTCATACTGAACACTGTACAGTAACCCTGAGCTCACAATGATCAGAGACTCATACTGAACACTGTACAGTAACCCTGAGCTCACAGTGATCAGGGCATCATACTGAACAGTGTACAGTAACCCTGAGCTCACAATGATCAGAGACTCATAATGAACACTGTACAGTAACCCTGAGCTCACAATGATAAGAGCCTCATACTGAACACTATACTGAAATCCTGAGCTCAGAGTGATCAGGGCCTTAAACAGAACACAGTAAAGTAACCCTGAGCTCACAGTGATCAGAGTCTCATCTTGAACACAGTACAGTAACCCTGAGCTCACAATGATAAGACACTCATACTGAACACTGTACAGTAACACTGAGTTCACAGTGATCTGATCCTCATACTGAACACTGTACAGTAACCCAGAGCTCACAGTGATCAGTGCCTCATACTGAACACTGTACAGTAACCCTGAGCTCACAGTGATCAGGGCATCATACGGAACCCGGTACAGTAACCCTGAGCTCACAGTGATCAGAGCCTCTTAATGAACAGTGTACGGTAACCCTGAGCTCACAGTGAACAGAGTCACATACTGAACACTGTACAGTAAACCTGACCTCACAGTGATCAGAGCCTCATACTGAACACTCTACAATAACCCTGAGCTCACAGTGATCAGAGCCTCAAACTGAACACTGTACAGTAACCCCGGGCTCACAATGATCAGAGCCTCATACTGAACACTGTACTGTAATCCTGAGCTCACAGTGATCAGAGCCTCATACTGAACACTGTACAGTAACCCTGAGCTCACAGTGATCAGAGCGTCATACTGAACACTGTACAGTAACCCTGAGCTCAAAGTGATCAAAGCCTCATACTGAACACTATACAGTAACCCTGAGCTCACAGTGATGAGAGTCTCATACTGAACACTATACAGTAACCCTGAGCTCACAGTGATCAGAGCCTCATACTGAACACTGTACAGTAACCCTGAGCTCACAGTGATCAGAGCCTCATACTGAACACTGTACGGTAACCCTGAGCTCACAGTGATCAGAGTCTCAGACTGAACACTGTACAGTAACCCTGAGCTCACAGTGATCAGGGCCTCATACTGAACACTGTACAGTAACCCTGAGCTCACAGTGATCAGGGCCTCATACTGAATACTGCACAGTAACCCTGAGCTCACAGTGATAAGAGCCTAATGCTGAACACTGTACAGTAACACTGAGCTCACAGTGATCAGAGCCTCATACTGAACACTGTACAGTAACCCTGAGATCACAGTGATCACGTCCTCATACTGAACACTGTACAGTAACCCTCAGCTCACAGTGATCAGAGCTTCATACTGAACACTGTACAGTAACCCTGAGCTCACAGTGATCAGAGCCTCATACTGAACACTGTACAGTAACCCTGAGCTCACAATGAACATAGCCTCATACTGAACACAGAACAGTAACACTGAGCACACAGTGATCAGGGGCTCATACTGAACACTGTATAGTAACCCTGAGCTTACAGTGATCAGAGCCTCATACTGAACACTGTACAGTAACCCTCAGATCACAGTGATCAGAGCCTCATACTGAACACTGTACAGTAATCCTGAGCACACAGTGATCAGAGCCTCATACTGAACACTGTACGGTAACCCTGAGCTCACAGTGATCAGAGACTCATACTGAACACTGAACAGTAACCCTGAGCTCACAGTGATCAGAGCTTCATACTGAACACTCTACAATAGCCCTGAGCTCACAGTGATCAGACACTCATACTGAGCACTGTACGGTAACCCTGAGCTCACAGTGATCAGAGTCTCATACTGAACACTGTACAGTAACCCTGAGCTCAAAGTGATCAGAGCCTCATACTGAACACTCTACAATAACCCTGAGCTCACAGTGATCAGGGCCTCATACCGAACACTGTACAGTAACACTGAGCTCACAGTGATCAGAGCCTCATACTGAACAATGTACAGTAACCCTGAGCTCACAGTGATCAGAGCCTCATACTGAACACTGTACAGTAACCCTGAGCCCACAGTGATCAGAGCCTCATACTGAACACTGTACAGTAACACTGAGCTCACAGTGATCAGGGCCTCATACTGAACACTGTACAGTAACCCTGAGCTCACAGTGATCAGACCCTCATACTGAACACTGTACAGTAACACTGAGCTCACAGTGATCAGACCCTCATACTGAACAATGTAACAGTAACCCTGAGCTCACAGTGATCAGAGCCTCATACTGATCACTGTACAGTAACCCTGAACTCACAGTGATCAGAGCCTCATACTGAACACTGTACAGTAACCCAGAGCTCACAGTGATCAGAGCTTCATACGGAGCACTGTATAGTAACCCTGAGCTCACAGTGATCAGAGCCTGATACTGAACACTGTACAGTAACTCTGAGCTCAAAGTGATCTGAGCCTCAAATTGAACCCTGTACAGTAGCCCTGAGATCACAGTGATCTGAGCCTCATACTGAACACTGTACAGTAACCCTGAGCTCAAAGTGATCTGAGCCTCACACAGAACACTGCACAGTAACCCGGAGCTCACAATGATCAGAGCCTCATACTGAACACTGTACAGTAACCCGGAAGTAACAATGATCAGGGCCTTATACCGAACAATGTACAGTAACATAAGCTCACAGTGATCAGAGACTCATACAGAACACTGTACAGTAACCCTGAGCTCACAGTGATCTGAGCCTCATACAGAACACTGCACAGTAACCCGGAGCTCACAATGATCAGAGCCTCATACTGAACACTGTACAGTAACCTGGATGTCACAATGATCAGGGCCTCATACTGAACACTGTACAGTAACACTGAGCTCACAGTGATCAGAGCCTCATACTGAACAATGTACAGTAACCCTGAGCTCACAGTGATCAGGGCCTCATACTGAACACTGTACAGTAACCCTCAGCTCACAGTGATCAGAGACTCAAACTGAACACTGTACAGTAACCCTCAGCTCACAGTGATCAGAGACTCATACTGAACAACGTACAGGAACACTGAGCTCACAGTGATCAGAGCTTCATACTGAACACTGTACAGTAACCCTGAGCTCATAGTGATCAGAGCCTCATACAGAACACTGTACAGTACACCTGAGCTCAAAGTGATCAGAGCCTAATACTGAACACTGTACACAGTATCCCTGAGCTCACAGTTATCAGGGCCTCATACTGAACACTGTACAATAACCATGAGCTCACAGTGATCAGAGACTCATACTGAACAATGTACAGTAGCCCTGAGCTCACAGTGACCAGAGACTCATACTGAACACTGTACAGTAACCCTGAGCTCACAGTGATCAGGGCCTCATACTGAACACTGAACAGTAACCCTGAGCTCACAGTGATCAGAGTCTCATACTGAACACTGTACAGTAACCCTGAGCTCACAATGATCAGAGACTCATACTGAACACTGTACAGTAACCCTGAGCTCAAAGTGATCAGGGCATCATACTGAACAGTGTACAGTAACCCTGAGCTCACAATGATCAGAGACTCATAATGAACACTATACAGTAAAACAAAAACAGAATTACCTGGAAAAACTCAGCAGGTCTGGCAGCATCGGCGGAGAAGAAAAGAGTTGACGTTTCGAGTCCTCATGACCCTTCGACAGAACTTGAGTTCGAGTCCAGGAAAGAGCTGAAATATAAGCTGGTTTAAGGTGTGTGTGTGGGGGGCGGAGAGATAGAGAGACAGAGAGGTGGAGGGGGTTGGTGTGGTTGTAGCGACAAACAAGCAGTGATAGAAGCAGAATATCAAAAGATGTCAACAACAATAGTACAATAGAACACATAGGTGTTAAAGATAAAGTTGGTGATATTATCTAAACGAATGTGCTAATTAAGAATGGATGGTAGGGCACTCAAGGTATAGCTCTAGTGGGTTTTTTTTTTATTTTATATAATGGAAATAGGTGGGAAAAGGAAAATCTTTATAATTTATTGGGAAAAAAAAAAGAGAAGGGGGAAACAGAAAGGGGGTGGGGATGGGGGAGGGGACTCACGACCTAAAGTTGTTGAATTCAATATTCAGTCCGGAAGGCTGTAAAGTCCCTAGTCGGAAGATGAGGTGTTGTTCCTCCAGTTTGCGTTGGGCTTCACTGGAACAATGCAGCAAGCCAAGGACAGACATGTGGGCAAGAGAGCAGGGTGGAGTGTTAAAATGGCAAGCGACAGGGAGGTTTGGGTCATTCTTGCGGACAGACCGCAGGTGTTCTGCAAAGCGGTCGCCCAGTTTACGTTTGGTCTCTCCAATGTAGAGGAGACCACATTGGGAGCAACGAATGCAGTAGACTAAGTTGGGGGAAATGCAAGTGAAATGCTGCTTCACTATACAGTAACCCTGAGCTCACAATGATAAGAGCCTCATACTGAACACTATACTGAAATCCTGAGCTCACAGTGATCAGGGCCTTAAACAGAACACAGTAAAGTAACCCTGAGCTCACAGTGATCAGAGTCTCATCTTGAACACAGTACAGTAACCCTGAGCTCACAATGATAAGACACTCACACTGAACACTGTACAGTAACACTGAGTTCACAGTGATCTGATCCTCATACTGAACACTGTACAGTAACCCAGAGCTCACAGTGATCAGTGCCTCATACTGAACACTGTACAGTAACCCTGAGCTCACAGTGATCAGGGCATCATACGGAACCCGGTACAGTAACCCTGAGCTCACAGTGATCAGAGCCTCTTAATGAACAGTGTACGGTAACCCTGAGCTCACAGTGAACAGAGTCACATACTGAACACTGTACAGTAAACCTGACCTCACAGTGATCAGAGCCTCATACTGAACACTCTACAATAACCCTGAGCTCACAGTGATCAGAGCCTCAAACTGAACACTGTACAGTAACCCCGGGCTCACAATGATCAGAGCCTCATACTGAACACTGTACTGTAATCCTGAGCTCACAGTGATCAGAGCCTCATACTGAACACTGTACAGTAACCCTGAGCTCACAGTGATCAGAGCCTCATACTGAACACTCTACAATAACCCTGAGCTCACAGTGATCAGGGCCTCATACTGAACACTGTACAGTAACCCTGAGCTCACAGTGATCAGGGCCTCATACCGAACACTGAACAGTAACCCTGAGCTCACAGTGATCAGAGCCACATACTGAACACTATACAGGAAACCTGAGCTCACAGTGATCAGGGCCTCATACTGAACACTGTACAGTAACCCTGAGTTCACAGTGATCTCGGCCTCCTACTGAACACTGTACAGTAACCCTGAGCTCACAGTGATCAGAGCTTCATACTGAACACTGTACAGTAACCCTGAGCTCACAGTGATCAGAGCCTCAAACTGAACACTGTACAATAGCCCTGAACTCACAGTGATCAGAGCCTCATACTGGACACTGTTCAGTAACCCTGAGCTCACAGTGATCAGAGCCTCATACTGAACACTGTACAGTAACCCTGAGCTCACAATGGTCAGAGCCTCATACTGAACACTGTACAGTAACCCTCAGCTCACAGTGATCAGAGACTCATACTGAACAACGTACAGGAACACTGAGCTCACAGTGATCAGAGCCTCATACTGAACACTGTACGGTAACCCTGAGCTCACAGTGATCAGAGTCTCATACTGAACTCTGTACAGTAACCCTGAGCTCACAGTGATCAGAGCCTCATACAGAACACTGTACAGTAACCCTGAGCTCACAGTGATCAGGGCCTCATACTGAACACTGTACAGTAACCCTGAGCTCACAGTGATCACGGCCTCATACTGAACACTGTACAGTAACCCTGAGCTCACAGTGATCAGAGCTTCATACTGAACACTGTACAGTAACCCTGAGCTCACAGTGATCAGAGCCTCATACAGAACACTGTACAGTACACCTGAGCTCAAAGTGATCAGAGCCTAATACTGAACACTGTACACAGTATCCCTGAGCTCACAGTTATCAGGGCCTCATACTGAACACTGTACAATAACCATGAGCTCACAGTGATCAGCGACTCATACTGAACATTGTACAGTAGCCCTGAGCTCACAGTGACCAGAGACTCATACTGAACACTGTACAGTAACCCTGAGCTCACAGTGATCAGGGCCTCATACTGAACACTGTACAGTAACCCTGAGCTCACAGTGATCAGAGTCTCATACTGAACACTGTACAGTAACCCTGAGCTCACAATGATCAGAGACTCATACTGAACACTGTACAGTAACCCTGAGCTCACAGTGATCAGGGCATCATACTGAACAGTGTACAGTAACCCTGAGCTCACAATAATCAGAGACTCATAATGAACACTGTACAGTAACCCTGAGCTCACAGTGATCAGGGCATCATACTGAACACTGTACAGTAACCCTGAGCTCACAATGATCAGAGACTCATAATGAACACTGTACAGTAACCATGAGCTAACAGTGATCTGAGCCTCATACTGAACACTCTACAATAACCCTGAGCTCAAGTGATAAGAGCCTCAAACTGAACACTATACAGTAGCCCTGAGCTCACAGTGACCAGAGACTCATACTGAACACTGTACAGTAACCCTGAGCTCACAGTGATCAGGGCCTCATACTGAACACTGAACAGTAACCCTGAGCTCACAGTGATCAGAGTCTCATACTGAACACTGTACAGTAACCCTGAGCTCACAATGATCAGAGACTCATACTGAACACTGTACAGTAACCCTGAGCTCAAAGTGATCAGGGCATCATACTGAACAGTGTACAGTAACCCTGAGCTCACAATGATCAGAGACTCATAATGAACACTATACAGTAACCCTGAGCTCACAATGATAAGAGCCTCATACTGAACACTATACTGAAATCCTGAGCTCAGAGTGATCAGGGCCTTAAACAGAACACAGTAAAGTAACCCTGAGCTCACAGTGATCAGAGTCTCATCTTGAACACAGTACAGTAACCCTGAGCTCACAATGATAAGACACTCACACTGAACACTGTACAGTAACACTGAGTTCACAGTGATCTGATCCTCATACTGAACACTGTACAGTAACCCAGAGCTCACAGTGATCAGTGCCTCATACTGAACACTGTACAGTAACCCTGAGCTCACAGTGATCAGGGCATCATACGGAACCCGGTACAGTAACCCTGAGCTCACAGTGATCAGAGCCTTTTAATGAACAGTGTACGGTAACCCTGAGCTCACAGTGAACAGAGTCACATACTGAACACTGTACAGTAAACCTGACCTCACAGTGATCAGAGCCTCATACTGAACACTCTACAATAACCCTGAGCTCACAGTGATCAGAGCCTCAAACTGAACACTGTACAGTAACCCCGGGCTCACAATGATCAGAGCCTCATACTGAACACTGTACGGTAACCCTGAGCTCACAGTGATCAGAGTCTCATACTGAACACTGTACAGTAACCCTGAGCTCAAAGTGATCAGAGCCTCATACTGAACACTCTACAATAACCCTGAGCTCACAGTGATCAGGGCCTCATACTGAACACTGTACAGTAACCCTGAGCTCACAGTGATCAGGGCCTCATACCGAACACTGAACAGTAACCCTGAGCTCACAGTGATCAGAGCCACATACTGAACACTGTACAGGAAACCTGAGCTCACAGTGATCAGGGCCTCATACTGAACACTGTACAGTAACCCTGAGCTCACAGTGATCTCGGCCTCCTACTGAACACTGTACAGTAACCCTGAGCTCACAGTGATCAGAGCTTCATACTGAACACTGTACAGTAACCCTGAGCTCACAGTGATCAGAGCCTCAAACTGAACACTGTACAATAGCCCTGAACTCACAGTGATCAGAGCCTCATACTGGACACTGTTCAGTAACCCTGAGCTCACAGTGATCAGAGCCTCATACTGAACACTGTACAGTAACCCTGAGCTCACAATGATCAGAGCCTCATACTGAACACTGTACAGTAACCCTCAGCTCACAGTGATCAGAGACTCATACTGAACAACGTACAGGAACACTGAGCTCACAGTGATCAGAGCCTCATACTGAACACTGTACGGTAACCCTGAGCTCACAGTGATCAGAGCCTCATACTGAACTCTGTACAGTAACCCTGAGCTCACAGTGATCAGAGCCTCATACAGAACACTGTACAGTAACCCTGAGCTCACAGTGATCAGGGCCTCATACTGAACACTGTACAGTAACCCTGAGCTCACAGTGATCACGGCCTCATACTGAACACTGTACAGTAACCCTGAGCTCACAGTGATCAGAGCTTCATACTGAACACTGTACAGTAACCCTGAGCTCACAGTGATCAGAGCCTCATACAGAACACTGTACAGTACACCTGAGCTCAAAGTGATCAGAGCCTAATACTGAACACTGTACACAGTATCCCTGAGCTCACAGTTATCAGGGCCTCATACTGAACACTGTACAATAACCATGAGCTCACAGTGATCAGAGACTCATACTGAACAATGTACAGTAGCCCTGAGCTCACAGTGACCAGAGACTCATACTGAACACTGTACAGTAACCCTGAGCTCACAGTGATCAGGGCCTCATACTGAACACTGTACAGTAACCCTGAGCTCACAGTGATCAGAGTCTCATACTGAACACTGTACAGTAACCCTGAGCTCACAATGATCAGAGACTCATACTGAACACTGTACAGTAACCCTGAGCTCACAGTGATCAGGGCATCATACTGAACAGTGTACAGTAACCCTGAGCTCACAATGATCAGAGACTCATAATGAACACTGTACAGTAACCCTGAGCTCACAGTGATCAGGGCATCATACTGAACACTGTACAGTAACCCTGAGCTCACAATGATCAGAGACTCATAATGAACACTGTACAGTAACCATGAGCTAACAGTGATCTGAGCCTCATACTGAACACTCTACAATAACCCTGAGCTCAAGTGATAAGAGCCTCAAACTGAACACTATACAGTAACCCTGAGCTCACAGTGATCAGAGACTCATACTGAACACTATACAGTAACCCTGAGCTCACAATGATAAGAGCCTCATACTGAACACTATACTGAAATCCTGAGCTCACAGTGATCAGGGCCTTAAACAGAACACTGTAAAGTAACCCTGAGCTCACAGTGATCAGAGTCTCATCTTGAACACAGTACAGTAACCCTGAGCTCACAATGATAAGACACTCATACTGAACACTGTACAGTAACACTGAGCTCACAGTGATCTGATCCTCATACTGAACACTGTACAGTAACCCAGAGATCACAGTGATCAGTGCCTCATACTGAACACTGTACAGTAACCCTGAGCTCACAGTGATCAGGGCATCATACGGAACCCGGTACAGTAACCCTGAGCTCACAGTGATCAGAGCCTCTTAATGAACAGTGTACGGTAACCCTGAGCTCACAGTGAACAGAGTCACATACTGAACACTGTACAGTAAACCTGAGCTCACAGTGATCAGAGCCTCATACTGAACACTCTACAATAACCCTGAGCTCACAGTGATCAGAGCCTCATACTGAACACTGTACAGTAACCCCGGGCTCACAATGATCAGAGCCTCATACTGAACACTGTACTGTAATCCTGAGCTCACAGTGATCAGAGCCTTATACTGAACACTGTACAGTAACCCTGAGCTCACAGTGATCAGAGCCTCATACTGAACACTGTACAGTAACCCTGAGCTCACAGTGATCAGAGTCTCATACTGAACACTATACAGTAACCCTGAGCTCACAGTGATCAGAGCCTCATACTGAACACTGTACAGTAACCCTGAGCTCACAGTGATCAGAGCCTCATACTGAACACTGTACGGTAACCCTGAGCTCACAGTGATCAGAGTCTCATACTGAACACTGTACAGTAACCCTGAGCTCACAGTGATCAGGGCCTCATAAAAAACATTGTACAGTAACCCTGAGCTCACAGTGATCAGGGCCTCATACTGAATACTGCACAGTAACCCTGAGCTCACAGTGATAAGAGCCTCATACTGAACACTGTACAGTAACCCTGAGCTCACAGTGATCAGCACCTCATACTGAACACTGTACAGTAACCCTGAGATCACAGTGATCACGTCCTCATACTGAACACTGTACAGTAACCCTCAGCTCACAGTGATCAGAGCTTCATACTGAACACTGTACAGTAACCCTGAGCTCACAGTGATCAGAGCCTCATACTGAACACTGTACACTAACCCTGAGCTCACAATGAACATAGCCTCATACTGAACACAGTACAGTAACACTGAGCTCACAGTGATAAGAGCCTCATACTGAACACTGTATAGTAACCCTGAGCTTACAGTGATCAGAGCCTCATACTGAACACTGTACAGTAACCCTCAGCTCACAGTGATCAGAGCCTCATACTGAACACTGTACAGTAATCCTGAGCTCACAGTGATCAGTGCCTCATACTGAACACTGTACAGTAACCCTGAGCTCACAGTGATCAGAGCCTCATACTGAACACTGTACAGTAACCCTGAGCTCACAGTGATCAGAGCCTCATACTGAACACTGTACAGTAACCCTGAGCTCACAGTGATCAGAGCCTCATACTGACCACTGTATAGGAAACCTGAGTTCACAGTGATCTGATCCTCATACTGAACACTGTACAGTAACCCTGAGCTCACAGTGATCAATGCCTCATACTGAACACTGTACAGTAACCCTGAGCTCACAGTGATCAGAGCCTCATACTGAACACTGTACAGTAACCCTGAGCTCACAGTGATCAGAGCCTCATACTGAACACTGTACAGTAACCCTGAGCTCACAGTGATCAGAGCCTCATACTGAACACTGTAGAGTAACCCTGAGCTCACAATGATCAGAGCCTCATACTGCACACTGTACAGTAACCCTGAGCTCACAGTGATCTGAGCCTCATACTGAACACTGTACAGTAAACCTGAGCTCACAGTGATCAGAGCCTCATACTGAACACTGTACAGTAACCCTGAGCTCACAGTGATCAGAGCCTCATACTGAACACTGTACAGTAACCCTGAGCTCACAGTGATCAGGGCCTCATACTGAACACTGTACAGTAACCCTGAGCTCACAGTGATCAGGGCCTCATACTGAACACTGTACAGTAACCCTGAGCTCACAGTGATCAGAGACTCATACTGAACACTGTACAGTAACCCTGAGCTCACAGTGATCAGGCCTCATACTGAACACTGTACAGTAACCCTGAGCTCACAGTGATCAGAGCCTCATACTGAACACTGTACAGTAACCCTGAGCTCACAGTGATCAGAGCCTCATACTGAACACTGTACAGTAACCCTGAGCTCACAGTGATCAGAGCCTCATACTGAACACTGTACAGTAACCCTGAGCTCACAGTGATCAGAGCCTCATACTGAACACTGTACAGTAACCCTGAGCTCACAGTGATCAGAGCCTCATACTGAACACTGTACAGTAACCCTGAGCTCACAGTGATCAGAGCCTCATACTGAACACTGTACAGTAACCCTGAGCTCACAGTGATCAGAGCCTCATACTGAACACTGTACAGTAACCCTGAGCTCACAGTGATCAGAGCCTCATACTGAACACTGTACAGTAACCCTGAGCTCACAGTGATCAGAGCCTCATACTGAACACTGTACAGTAACCCTGAGCTCACAGTGATCAGAGCCTCATACTGAACACTGTACAGTAACCCTGAGCTCACAGTGATCAGAGCCTCATACTGAACACTGTACAGTAACCCTGAGCTCACAGTGATCAGAGCCTCATACTGAACACTGTACAGTAACCCTGAGCTCACAGTGATCAGAGCCTCATACTGAACACTGTACAGTAACCCTGAGCTCACAGTGATCAGAGCCTCATACTGAACACTGTACAGTAACCCTGAGCTCACAGTGATCAGAGCCTCATACTGAACACTGTACAGTAACCCTGAGCTCACAGTGATCAGAGCCTCATACTGAACACTGTACAGTAACCCTGAGCTCACAGTGATCAGAGCCTCATACTGAACACTGTACAGTAACCCTGAGCTCACAGTGATCAGAGCCTCATACTGAACACTGTACAGTAACCCTGAGCTCACAGTGATCAGAGCCTCATACTGAACACTGTACAGTAACCCTGAGCTCACAGTGATCAGAGCCTCATACTGAACACTGTACAGTAACCCTGAGCTCACAGTGATCAGAGCCTCATACTGAACACTGTACAGTAACCCTGAGCTCACAGTGATCAGAGCCTCATACTGAACACTGTACAGTAACCCTGAGCTCACAGTGATCAGAGCCTCATACTGAACACTGTACAGTAACCCTGAGCTCACAGTGATCAGAGCCTCATACTGAACACTGTACAGTAACCCTGAGCTCACAATGAACATAGCCTCATACAGAACACTGTACAGTAACCCTGAGCTCACAGTGATCAGAGCCTCATACTGAACACTGTACAGTAACCCTGAGCTCACAATGATCAGAGCCTCATACTGAACACTGTACAGTAACACTGAGCTCACAGTGATCAGAGCCTCATACTGAACACTGTACAGTAACCCTGAGCTCACAGTGATCAGAGCCTCATACTGAACACTGTACAGTAACCCTGAGCTCACAGTGATCAGAGCCTCATACTGAACACTGTACAGTAACCCTGAGCTCACAGTGATCAGAGCCTCATACTGAACACTGTACAGTAACCCTCAGCTCAGAGTGATCTGAGCCTCATACTGAACACTGTACGGTAACCCTGAGCTCACAATGATCAGAGCCTCATACTGAACACTGTACAGTAACTCTGAGCTCACAGTGATCAGAGCCTCATACTGAACACTGTACAGTAACTCTGAGCTCACAGTGATCAGAGCCTCATACTGAACACTTTACCGTAACACTGAGCTCACAGTGATCAGGGCCTCATACTGAACACTGTACAGTAACCCTGAGCTCACAGTGATCAGAGCCTCATACTGAACACTGTACAGTAACCCTGAGCTCACAGTGATCAGAGCCTCATACTGAACACTGTACAGTAACCCTGAGCTCACAGTGATCAGAGCCTCATACTGAACACTGTACAGTAACCCTGAGCTCACAGTGATCAGAGCCTCATACTGAACACTGTACAGTAACCCTGAGCTCACAGTGATCAGAGCCTCATACTGAACACTGTACAGTAACCCTGAGCTCACAGTGATCAGAGCCTCATACTGAACACTGTACAGTAACCCTGAGCTCACAGTGATCAGAGCCTCATACTGAACACTGTACAGTAACCCTGAGCTCACAGTGATCAGAGCCTCATACTGAACACTGTACAGTAACCCTGAGCTCACAGTGATCAGAGCCTCATACTGAACACTGTACAGTAACCCTGAGCTCACAGTGATCAGAGCCTCATACTGAACACTGTACAGTAACCCTGAGCTCACAGTGATCAGAGCCTCATACTGAACACTGTACAGTAACCCTGAGCTCACAGTGATCAGAGCCTCATACTGAACACTGTACAGTAACCCTGAGCTCACAGTGATCAGAGCCTCATACTGAACACTGTACAGTAACCCTGAGCTCACAGTGATCAGAGCCTCATACTGAACACTGTACAGTAACCCTGAGCTCACAGTGATCAGAGCCTCATACTGAACACTGTACAGTAACCCTGAGCTCACAGTGATCAGAGCCTCATACTGAACACTGTACAGTAACCCTGAGCTCACAGTGATCAGAGCCTCATACTGAACACTGTACAGTAACCCTGAGCTCACAGTGATCAGAGCCTCATACTGAACACTGTACAGTAACCCTGAGCTCACAGTGATCAGAGCCTCATACTGAACACTGTACAGTAACCCTGAGCTCACAGTGATCAGAGCCTCATACTGAACACTGTACAGTAACCCTGAGCTCACAGTGATCAGAGCCTCATACTGAACACTGTACAGTAACCCTGAGCTCACAGTGATCAGAGCCTCATACTGAACACTGTACAGTAACCCTGAGCTCACAGTGATCAGAGCCTCATACTGAACACTGTACAGTAACCCTGAGCTCACAGTGATCAGAGCCTCATACTGAACACTGTACAGTAACCCTGAGCTCACAGTGATCAGAGCCTCATACTGAACACTGTACAGTAACCCTGAGCTCACAGTGATCAGAGCCTCATACTGAACACTGTACAGTAACCCTGAGCTCACAGTGATCAGAGCCTCATACTGAACACTGTACAGTAACCCTGAGCTCACAGTGATCAGAGCCTCATACTGAACACTGTACAGTAACCCTGAGCTCACAGTGATCAGAGCCTCATACTGAACACTGTACAGTAACCCTGAGCTCACAGTGATCAGAGCCTCATACTGAACACTGTACAGTAACCCTGAGCTCACAGTGATCAGAGCCTCATACTGAACACTGTACAGTAACCCTGAGCTCACAGTGATCAGAGCCTCATACTGAACACTGTACAGTAACCCTGAGCTCACAGTGATCAGAGCCTCATACTGAACACTGTACAGTAACCCTGAGCTCACAGTGATCAGAGCCTCATACTGAACACTGTACAGTAACCCTGAGCTCACAGTGATCAGAGCCTCATACTGAACACTGTACAGTAACCCTGAGCTCACAGTGATCAGAGCCTCATACTGAACACTGTACAGTAACCCTGAGCTCACAGTGATCAGAGCCTCATACTGAACACTGTACAGTAACCCTGAGCTCACAGTGATCAGAGCCTCATACTGAACACTGTACAGTAACCCTGAGCTCACAGTGATCAGAGCCTCATACTGAACACTGTACAGTAACCCTGAGCTCACAGTGATCAGAGCCTCATACTGAACACTGTACAGTAACCCTGAGCTCACAGTGATCAGAGCCTCATACTGAACACTGTACAGTAACCCTGAGCTCACAGTGATCAGAGCCTCATACTGAACACTGTACAGTAACCCTGAGCTCACAGTGATCAGAGCCTCATACTGAACACTGTACAGTAACCCTGAGCTCACAGTGATCAGAGCCTCATACTGAACACTGTACAGTAACCCTGAGCTCACAGTGATCAGAGCCTCATACTGAACACTGTACAGTAACCCTGAGCTCACAGTGATCAGAGCCTCATACTGAACACTGTACAGTAACCCTGAGCTCACAGTGATCAGAGCCTCATACTGAACACTGTACAGTAACCCTGAGCTCACAGTGATCAGAGCCTCATACTGAACACTGTACAGTAACCCTGAGCTCACAGTGATCAGAGCCTCATACTGAACACTGTACAGTAACCCTGAGCTCACAGTGATCAGAGCCTCATACTGAACACTGTACAGTAACCCTGAGCTCACAGTGATCAGAGCCTCATACTGAACACTGTACAGTAACCCTGAGCTCACAGTGATCAGAGCCTCATACTGAACACTGTACAGTAACCCTGAGCTCACAGTGATCAGAGCCTCATACTGAACACTGTACAGTAACCCTGAGCTCACAGTGATCAGAGCCTCATACTGAACACTGTACAGTAACCCTGAGCTCACAGTGATCAGAGCCTCATACTGAACACTGTACAGTAACCCTGAGCTCACAGTGATCAGAGCCTCATACTGAACACTGTACAGTAACCCTGAGCTCACAGTGATCAGAGCCTCATACTGAACACTGTACAGTAACCCTGAGCTCACAGTGATCAGAGCCTCATACTGAACACTGTACAGTAACCCTGAGCTCACAGTGATCAGAGCCTCATACTGAACACTGTACAGTAACCCTGAGCTCACAGTGATCAGAGCCTCATACTGAACACTGTACAGTAACCCTGAGCTCACAGTGATCAGAGCCTCATACTGAACACTGTACAGTAACCCTGAGCTCACAGTGATCAGAGCCTCATACTGAACACTGTACAGTAACCCTGAGCTCACAGTGATCAGAGCCTCATACTGAACACTGTACAGTAACCCTGAGCTCACAGTGATCAGAGCCTCATACTGAACACTGTACAGTAACCCTGAGCTCACAGTGATCAGAGCCTCATACAGAACACTGTACAGTAACCCTGAGCTCACAGTGATCTGAGTCTCATACTGAACACTGTACAGTAACCCTGAGCTCACAGTGATCTGAGCCTCATACTGAACACTGTACAGTAACCCTGAGCTCACAGTGATCAGAGCCTCATACTGAACACTGTACAGTAACCCTGAGCTCACAGTGATCAGAGCCTCATACTGAACACTGTACAGTAACCCTGAGCTCACAAGTGATCAGAGCCACATACTGAACACTGTACAGTAACCCTGAGCTCACAGTGATCAGAGCCTCATACAGAACACTGTACAGTAACCCTGAGCTCACAGTGATCAGAGCCTCATACTGAACACTGTACAGTAACCCTGAGCTCACAGTGATCAGAGCCTCATACTGAACACTGTACAGTAACCTGAGCTGACAGTGATCAGGGCCTCATACTGAACACTGTACAGTAACCCTGAGCTCACAATGATCAGGGCCTCATACTGAACACTGTACAGTAACCCTGAGATCACAGTGATCAGGGACTCATACAGAACACTGTACAGTAACCCTGAGCTCACAGTGATCAGAGCCTCATACTGAACACTGTACAGTAACCCTGAGCTCACAGTGATCAGAGCCTCATACTGAACACTGTACAGTAACCCTGAGCTCACAGTGATCAGAGCCTCATACTGAACACTGTACAGTAACCCTGAGCTCACAGTGATCAGGGCCTCATACTGAACACTGTACAGTAACCCTGAGCTCACAGTGATCAGAGCCTCATACTGAACACTGTACAGTAACCCTGAGCTCACAGTGATCAGGGCCTCATACTGAACACTGTACAGTAACCCTGAGCTCACAGTGATCAGAGCCTCATACTGAACACTGTACAGGAAACCTGAGCTCACATTGATCTGATCCTCATACTGAACACTGTACAGTAATCCTGAGCTCACAGTGATCAGAGCCTCATACTGAACACTGTACAGTAACCCTGAGCTCACAGTGATCAGAGCCTCATACTGAACAATGTACAGTAACCCTGAGCTCACAGTGATCAGAGACTCATACTGAACACTGTACAGTAACCCTGAGCTCACAGTGATCAGAGCCTCATACTGAATAATGTACAGTAACCCTGACCTCACAGTGATCAGAGCCTCATACTGAACACTGTACAGTAACCCTGAGCTCACAGTGATCAGAGCCTCATACTGAACACTGTACAGTAACCCTGAGCTCACAGTGATCAGGGCCTTATACTGAACACTGTACAGTAACCCTGAGCTCACAGTGATCAGAGCCTCATACTGAACACTGTACAGTAACCCTGAGCTCACAGTGATCAGAGCCTCATACTGAACACTGTACAGTAACCCTGAGCTCACAGTGATCAGAGCCTCATACTGAACACTGTACAGTAACCCTGAGCTCACAGTGATCAGAGCCTCATACTGAACACTGTACAGTAACCCTGAGCTCACAGTGATCAGAGCCTCATACTGAACACTGTACAGTAACCCTGAGCTCACAGTGATCAGAGCCTCATACTGAACACTGTACAGTAACCCTGAGCTCACAGTGATCAGAGCCTCATACTGAACACTGTACAGTAACCCTGAGCTCACAGTGATCAGAGCCTCATACTGAACACTGTACAGTAACCCTGAGCTCACAGTGATCAGAGCCTCATACTGAACACTGTACAGTAACCCTGAGCTCACAGTGATCAGAGCCTCATACTGAACACTGTACAGTAACCCTGAGCTCACAGTGATCAGAGCCTCATACTGAACACTGTACAGTAACCCTGAGCTCACAGTGATCAGAGCCTCATACTGAACACTGTACAGTAACCCTGAGCTCACAGTGATCAGAGCCTCATACTGAACACTGTACAGTAACCCTGAGCTCACAGTGATCAGAGCCTCATACTGAACACTGTACAGTAACCCTGAGCTCACAGTGATCAGAGCCTCATACTGAACACTGTACAGTAACCCTGAGCTCACAGTGATCAGAGCCTCATACTGAACACTGTACAGTAACCCTGAGCTCACAGTGATCAGAGCCTCATACTGAACACTGTACAGTAACCCTGAGCTCACAGTGATCAGAGCCTCATACTGAACACTGTACAGTAACCCTGAGCTCACAGTGATCAGAGCCTCATACTGAACACTGTACAGTAACCCTGAGCTCACAGTGATCAGAGCCTCATACTGAACACTGTACAGTAACCCTGAGCTCACAGTGATCAGAGCCTCATACTGAACACTGTACAGTAACCCTGAGCTCACAGTGATCAGAGCCTCATACTGAACACTGTACAGTAACCCTGAGCTCACAGTGATCAGAGCCTCATACTGAACACTGTACAGTAACCCTGAGCTCACAGTGATCAGAGCCTCATACTGAACACTGTACAGTAACCCTGAGCTCACAGTGATCAGAGCCTCATACTGAACACTGTACAGTAACCCTGAGCTCACAGTGATCAGAGCCTCATACTGAACACTGTACAGTAACCCTGAGCTCACAGTGATCAGAGCCTCATACTGAACACTGTACAGTAACCCTGAGCTCACAGTGATCAGAGCCTCATACTGAACACTGTACAGTAACCCTGAGCTCACAGTGATCAGAGCCTCATACTGAACACTGTACAGTAACCCTGAGCTCACAGTGATCAGAGCCTCATACTGAACACTGTACAGTAACCCTGAGCTCACAGTGATCAGAGCCTCATACTGAACACTGTACAGTAACCCTGAGCTCACAGTGATCAGAGCCTCATACTGAACACTGTACAGTAACCCTGAGCTCACAGTGATCAGAGCCTCATACTGAACACTGTACAGTAACCCTGAGCTCACAGTGATCAGAGCCTCATACTGAACACTGTACAGTAACCCTGAGCTCACAGTGATCAGAGCCTCATACTGAACACTGTACAGTAACCCTGAGCTCACAGTGATCAGAGCCTCATACTGAACACTGTACAGTAACCCTGAGCTCACAGTGATCAGAGCCTCATACTGAACACTGTACAGTAACCCTGAGCTCACAGTGATCAGAGCCTCATACTGAACACTGTACAGTAACCCTGAGCTCACAGTGATCAGAGCCTCATACTGAACACTGTACAGTAACCCTGAGCTCACAGTGATCAGAGCCTCATACTGAACACTGTACAGTAACCCTGAGCTCACAGTGATCAGAGCCTCATACTGAACACTGTACAGTAACCCTGAGCTCACAGTGATCAGAGCCTCATACTGAACACTGTACAGTAACCCTGAGCTCACAGTGATCAGAGCCTCATACTGAACACTGTACAGTAACCCTGAGCTCACAGTGATCAGAGCCTCATACTGAACACTGTACAGTAACCCTGAGCTCACAGTGATCAGGGCCTCATACTGAACACTGTACAGTAACCCTGAGCTCACAGTGATCAGAGCCTCATACTGAACACTGTACAGTAACCCTGAGCTCACAGTGATCAGAGCCTCATACTGAACACTGTACAGTAACCCTGAGCTCACAGTGATCAGAGCCTCATACTGAACACTGTACAGTAACCCTGAGCTCACAGTGATCAGAGCCTCATACTGAACACTGTACAGTAACCCTGAGCTCACAGTGATCAGAGCCTCATACTGAACACTGTACAGTAACCCTGAGCTCACAGTGATCAGAGCCTCATACTGAACACTGTACAGTAACCCTGAGCTCACAGTGATCAGAGCCTCATACTGAACACTGTACAGTAACCCTGAGCTCACAGTGATCAGAGCCTCATACTGAACACTGTACAGTAACCCTGAGCTCACAGTGATCAGAGCCTCATACTGAACACTGTACAGTAACCCTGAGCTCACAGTGATCAGAGCCTCATACTGAACACTGTACAGTAACCCTGAGCTCACAGTGATCAGAGCCTCATACTGAACACTGTACAGTAACCCTGAGCTCACAGTGATCAGAGCCTCATACTGAACACTGTACAGTAACCCTGAGCTCACAGTGATCAGAGCCTCATACTGAACACTGTACAGTAACCCTGAGCTCACAGTGATCAGAGCCTCATACTGAACACTGTACAGTAACCCTGAGCTCACAGTGATCAGAGCCTCATACTGAACACTGTACAGTAACCCTGAGCTCACAGTGATCAGAGCCTCATACTGAACACTGTACAGTAACCCTGAGCTCACAGTGATCAGAGCCTCATACTGAACACTGTACAGTAACCCTGAGCTCACAGTGATCAGAGCCTCATACTGAACACTGTACAGTAACCCTGAGCTCACAGTGATCAGAGCCTCATACTGAACACTGTACAGTAACCCTGAGCTCACAGTGATCAGAGCCTCATACTGAACACTGTACAGTAACCCTGAGCTCACAGTGATCAGAGCCTCATACTGAACACTGTACAGTAACCCTGAGCTCACAGTGATCAGAGCCTCATACTGAACACTGTACAGTAACCCTGAGCTCACAGTGATCAGAGCCTCATACTGAACACTGTACAGTAACCCTGAGCTCACAGTGATCAGAGCCTCATACTGAACACTGTACAGTAACCCTGAGCTCACAGTGATCAGAGCCTCATACTGAACACTGTACAGTAACCCTGAGCTCACAGTGATCAGAGCCTCATACTGAACACTGTACAGTAACCCTGAGCTCACAGTGATCAGAGCCTCATACTGAACACTGTACAGTAACCCTGAGCTCACAGTGATCAGAGCCTCATACTGAACACTGTACAGTAACCCTGAGCTCACAGTGATCAGAGCCTCATACTGAACACTGTACAGTAACCCTGAGCTCACAGTGATCAGAGCCTCATACTGAACACTGTACAGTAACCCTGAGCTCACAGTGATCAGAGCCTCATACTGAACACTGTACAGTAACCCTGAGCTCACAGTGATCAGAGCCTCATACTGAACACTGTACAGTAACCCTGAGCTCACAGTGATCAGAGCCTCATACTGAACACTGTACAGTAACCCTGAGCTCACAGTGATCAGAGCCTCATACTGAACACTGTACAGTAACCCTGAGCTCACAGTGATCAGAGCCTCATACTGAACACTGTACAGTAACCCTGAGCTCACAGTGATCAGAGCCTCATACTGAACACTGTACAGTAACCCTGAGCTCACAGTGATCAGAGCCTCATACTGAACACTGTACAGTAACCCTGAGCTCACAGTGATCAGAGCCTCATACTGAACACTGTACAGTAACCCTGAGCTCACAGTGATCAGAGCCTCATACTGAACACTGTACAGTAACCCTGAGCTCACAGTGATCAGAGCCTCATACTGAACACTGTACAGTAACCCTGAGCTCACAGTGATCAGAGCCTCATACTGAACACTGTACAGTAACCCTGAGCTCACAGTGATCAGAGCCTCATACTGAACACTGTACAGTAACCCTGAGCTCACAGTGATCAGAGCCTCATACTGAACACTGTACAGTAACCCTGAGCTCACAGTGATCAGAGCCTCATACTGAACACTGTACAGTAACCCTGAGCTCACAGTGATCAGAGCCTCATACTGAACACTGTACAGTAACCCTGAGCTCACAGTGATCAGAGCCTCATACTGAACACTGTACAGTAACCCTGAGCTCACAGTGATCAGAGCCTCATACTGAACACTGTACAGTAACCCTGAGCTCACAGTGATCAGAGCCTCATACTGAACACTGTACAGTAACCCTGAGCTCACAGTGATCAGAGCCTCATACTGAACACTGTACAGTAACCCTGAGCTCACAGTGATCAGAGCCTCATACTGAACACTGTACAGTAACCCTGAGCTCACAGTGATCAGAGCCTCATACTGAACACTGTACAGTAACCCTGAGCTCACAGTGATCAGAGCCTCATACTGAACACTGTACAGTAACCCTGAGCTCACAGTGATCAGAGCCTCATACTGAACACTGTACAGTAACCCTGAGCTCACAGTGATCAGAGCCTCATACTGAACACTGTACAGTAACCCTGAGCTCACAGTGATCAGAGCCTCATACTGAACACTGTACAGTAACCCTGAGCTCACAGTGATCAGAGCCTCATACTGAACACTGTACAGTAACCCTGAGCTCACAGTGATCAGAGCCTCATACTGAACACTGTACAGTAACCCTGAGCTCACAGTGATCAGAGCCTCATACTGAACACTGTACAGTAACCCTGAGCTCACAGTGATCAGAGCCTCATACTGAACACTGTACAGTAACCCTGAGCTCACAGTGATCAGAGCCTCATACTGAACACTGTACAGTAACCCTGAGCTCACAGTGATCAGAGCCTCATACTGAACACTGTACAGTAACCCTGAGCTCACAGTGATCAGAGCCTCATACTGAACACTGTACAGTAACCCTGAGCTCACAGTGATCAGAGCCTCATACTGAACACTGTACAGTAACCCTGAGCTCACAGTGATCAGAGCCTCATACTGAACACTGTACAGTAACCCTGAGCTCACAGTGATCAGAGCCTCATACTGAACACTGTACAGTAACCCTGAGCTCACAGTGATCAGAGCCTCATACTGAACACTGTACAGTAACCCTGAGCTCACAGTGATCAGAGCCTCATACTGAACACTGTACAGTAACCCTGAGCTCACAGTGATCAGAGCCTCATACTGAACACTGTACAGTAACCCTGAGCTCACAGTGATCAGAGCCTCATACTGAACACTGTACAGTAACCCTGAGCTCACAGTGATCAGAGCCTCATACTGAACACTGTACAGTAACCCTGAGCTCACAGTGATCAGAGCCTCATACTGAACACTGTACAGTAACCCTGAGCTCACAGTGATCAGAGCCTCATACTGAACACTGTACAGTAACCCTGAGCTCACAGTGATCAGAGCCTCATACTGAACACTGTACAGTAACCCTGAGCTCACAGTGATCAGAGCCTCATACTGAACACTGTACAGTAACCCTGAGCTCACAGTGATCAGAGCCTCATACTGAACACTGTACAGTAACCCTGAGCTCACAGTGATCAGAGCCTCATACTGAACACTGTACAGTAACCCTGAGCTCACAGTGATCAGAGCCTCATACTGAACACTGTACAGTAACCCTGAGCTCACAGTGATCAGAGCCTCATACTGAACACTGTACAGTAACCCTGAGCTCACAGTGATCAGAGCCTCATACTGAACACTGTACAGTAACCCTGAGCTCACAGTGATCAGAGCCTCATACTGAACACTGTACAGTAACCCTGAGCTCACAGTGATCAGAGCCTCATACTGAACACTGTACAGTAACCCTGAGCTCACAGTGATCAGAGCCTCATACTGAACACTGTACAGTAACCCTGAGCTCACAGTGATCAGAGCCTCATACTGAACACTGTACAGTAACCCTGAGCTCACAGTGATCAGAGCCTCATACTGAACACTGTACAGTAACCCTGAGCTCACAGTGATCAGAGCCTCATACTGAACACTGTACAGTAACCCTGAGCTCACAGTGATCAGAGCCTCATACTGAACACTGTACAGTAACCCTGAGCTCACAGTGATCAGAGCCTCATACTGAACACTGTACAGTAACCCTGAGCTCACAGTGATCAGAGCCTCATACTGAACACTGTACAGTAACCCTGAGCTCACAGTGATCAGAGCCTCATACTGAACACTGTACAGTAACCCTGAGCTCACAGTGATCAGAGCCTCATACTGAACACTGTACAGTAACCCTGAGCTCACAGTGATCAGAGCCTCATACTGAACACTGTACAGTAACCCTGAGCTCACAGTGATCAGAGCCTCATACTGAACACTGTACAGTAACCCTGAGCTCACAGTGATCAGAGCCTCATACTGAACACTGTACAGTAACCCTGAGCTCACAGTGATCAGAGCCTCATACTGAACACTGTACAGTAACCCTGAGCTCACAGTGATCAGAGCCTCATACTGAACACTGTACAGTAACCCTGAGCTCACAGTGATCAGAGCCTCATACTGAACACTGTACAGTAACCCTGAGCTCACAGTGATCAGAGCCTCATACTGAACACTGTACAGTAACCCTGAGCTCACAGTGATCAGAGCCTCATACTGAACACTGTACAGTAACCCTGAGCTCACAGTGATCAGAGCCTCATACTGAACACTGTACAGTAACCCTGAGCTCACAGTGATCAGAGCCTCATACTGAACACTGTACAGTAACCCTGAGCTCACAGTGATCAGAGCCTCATACTGAACACTGTACAGTAACCCTGAGCTCACAGTGATCAGAGCCTCATACTGAACACTGTACAGTAACCCTGAGCTCACAGTGATCAGAGCCTCATACTGAACACTGTACAGTAACCCTGAGCTCACAGTGATCAGAGCCTCATACTGAACACTGTACAGTAACCCTGAGCTCACAGTGATCAGAGCCTCATACTGAACACTGTACAGTAACCCTGAGCTCACAGTGATCAGAGCCTCATACTGAACACTGTACAGTAACCCTGAGCTCACAGTGATCAGAGCCTCATACTGAACACTGTACAGTAACCCTGAGCTCACAGTGATCAGAGCCTCATACTGAACACTGTACAGTAACCCTGAGCTCACAGTGATCAGAGCCTCATACTGAACACTGTACAGTAACCCTGAGCTCACAGTGATCAGAGCCTCATACTGAACACTGTACAGTAACCCTGAGCTCACAGTGATCAGAGCCTCATACTGAACACTGTACAGTAACCCTGAGCTCACAGTGATCAGAGCCTCATACTGAACACTGTACAGTAACCCTGAGCTCACAGTGATCAGAGCCTCATACTGAACACTGTACAGTAACCCTGAGCTCACAGTGATCAGAGCCTCATACTGAACACTGTACAGTAACCCTGAGCTCACAGTGATCAGAGCCTCATACTGAACACTGTACAGTAACCCTGAGCTCACAGTGATCAGAGCCTCATACTGAACACTGTACAGTAACCCTGAGCTCACAGTGATCAGAGCCTCATACTGAACACTGTACAGTAACCCTGAGCTCACAGTGATCAGAGCCTCATACTGAACACTGTACAGTAACCCTGAGCTCACAGTGATCAGAGCCTCATACTGAACACTGTACAGTAACCCTGAGCTCACAGTGATCAGAGCCTCATACTGAACACTGTACAGTAACCCTGAGCTCACAGTGATCAGAGCCTCATACTGAACACTGTACAGTAACCCTGAGCTCACAGTGATCAGAGCCTCATACTGAACACTGTACAGTAACCCTGAGCTCACAGTGATCAGAGCCTCATACTGAACACTGTACAGTAACCCTGAGCTCACAGTGATCAGAGCCTCATACTGAACACTGTACAGTAACCCTGAGCTCACAGTGATCAGAGCCTCATACTGAACACTGTACAGTAACCCTGAGCTCACAGTGATCAGAGCCTCATACTGAACACTGTACAGTAACCCTGAGCTCACAGTGATCAGAGCCTCATACTGAACACTGTACAGTAACCCTGAGCTCACAGTGATCAGAGCCTCATACTGAACACTGTACAGTAACCCTGAGCTCACAGTGATCAGAGCCTCATACTGAACACTGTACAGTAACCCTGAGCTCACAGTGATCAGAGCCTCATACTGAACACTGTACAGTAACCCTGAGCTCACAGTGATCAGAGCCTCATACTGAACACTGTACAGTAACCCTGAGCTCACAGTGATCAGAGCCTCATACTGAACACTGTACAGTAACCCTGAGCTCACAGTGATCAGAGCCTCATACTGAACACTGTACAGTAACCCTGAGCTCACAGTGATCAGAGCCTCATACTGAACACTGTACAGTAACCCTGAGCTCACAGTGATCAGAGCCTCATACTGAACACTGTACAGTAACCCTGAGCTCACAGTGATCAGAGCCTCATACTGAACACTGTACAGTAACCCTGAGCTCACAGTGATCAGAGCCTCATACTGAACACTGTACAGTAACCCTGAGCTCACAGTGATCAGAGCCTCATACTGAACACTGTACAGTAACCCTGAGCTCACAGTGATCAGAGCCTCATACTGAACACTGTACAGTAACCCTGAGCTCACAGTGATCAGAGCCTCATACTGAACACTGTACAGTAACCCTGAGCTCACAGTGATCAGAGCCTCATACTGAACACTGTACAGTAACCCTGAGCTCACAGTGATCAGAGCCTCATACTGAACACTGTACAGTAACCCTGAGCTCACAGTGATCAGAGCCTCATACTGAACACTGTACAGTAACCCTGAGCTCACAGTGATCAGGGCCTCATACTGAACACTGTACAGTAACCCTGAGCTCACAGTGATCAGAGCCTCATACTGAACACTGTACAGTAACCCTGAGCTCACAGTGATCAGAGCCTCATACTGAACACTGTACAGTAACCCTGAGCTCACAGTGATCAGAGCCTCATACTGAACACTGTACAGTAACCCTGAGCTCACAGTGATCAGAGCCTCATACTGAACACTGTACAGTAACCCTGAGCTCACAGTGATCAGAGCCTCATACTGAACACTGTACAGTAACCCTGAGCTCACAGTGATCAGAGCCTCATACTGAACACTGTACAGTAACCCTGAGCTCACAGTGATCAGAGCCTCATACTGAACACTGTACAGTAACCCTGAGCTCACAGTGATCAGAGCCTCATACTGAACACTGTACAGTAACCCTGAGCTCACAGTGATCAGAGCCTCATACTGAACACTGTACAGTAACCCTGAGCTCACAGTGATCAGAGCCTCATACTGAACACTGTACAGTAACCCTGAGCTCACAGTGATCAGAGCCTCATACTGAACACTGTACAGTAACCCTGAGCTCACAGTGATCAGAGCCTCATACTGAACACTGTACAGTAACCCTGAGCTCACAGTGATCAGAGCCTCATACTGAACACTGTACAGTAACCCTGAGCTCACAGTGATCAGAGCCTCATACTGAACACTGTACAGTAACCCTGAGCTCACAGTGATCAGAGCCTCATACTGAACACTGTACAGTAACCCTGAGCTCACAGTGATCAGAGCCTCATACTGAACACTGTACAGTAACCCTGAGCTCACAGTGATCAGAGCCTCATACTGAACACTGTACAGTAACCCTGAGCTCACAGTGATCAGAGCCTCATACTGAACACTGTACAGTAACCCTGAGCTCACAGTGATCAGAGGCCTCATACTGAACACTGTACAGTAACCCTGAGCTCACAGTGATCAGAGCCTCATACTGAACACTGTACAGTAACCCTGAGCTCACAGTGATCAGAGCCTCATACTGAACACTGTACAGTAACCCTGAGCTCACAGTGATCAGAGCCTCATACTGAACACTGTACAGTAACCCTGAGCTCACAGTGATCAGAGCCTCATACTGAACACTGTACAGTAACCCTGAGCTCACAGTGATCAGAGCCTCATACTGAACACTGTACAGTAACCCTGAGCTCACAGTGATCAGAGCCTCATACTGAACACTGTACAGTAACCCTGAGCTCACAGTGATCAGAGCCTCATACTGAACACTGTACAGTAACCCTGAGCTCACAGTGATCAGAGCCTCATACTGAACACTGTACAGTAACCCTGAGCTCACAGTGATCAGAGCCTCATACTGAACACTGTACAGTAACCCTGAGCTCACAGTGATCAGAGCCTCATACTGAACACTGTACAGTAACCCTGAGCTCACAGTGATCAGGGCCTCATACTGAACACTGTACAGTAACCCTGAGCTCACAGTGATCAGAGCCTCATACTGAACACTGTACAGTAACCCTGAGCTCACAGTGATCAGAGCCTCATACTGAACACTGTACAGTAACCCTGAGCTCACAGTGATCAGAGCCTCATACTGAACACTGTACAGTAACCCTGAGCTCACAGTGATCAGAGCCTCATACTGAACACTGTACAGTAACCCTGAGCTCACAGTGATCAGAGCCTCATACTGAACACTGTACAGTAACCCTGAGCTCACAGTGATCAGAGCCTCATACTGAACACTGTACAGTAACCCTGAGCTCACAGTGATCAGAGCCTCATACTGAACACTGTACAGTAACCCTGAGCTCACAGTGATCAGAGCCTCATACTGAACACTGTACAGTAACCCTGAGCTCACAGTGATCAGAGCCTCATACTGAACACTGTACAGTAACCCTGAGCTCACAGTGATCAGAGCCTCATACTGAACACTGTACAGTAACCCTGAGCTCACAGTGATCAGAGCCTCATACTGAACACTGTACAGTAACCCTGAGCTCACAGTGATCAGAGCCTCATACTGAACACTGTACAGTAACCCTGAGCTCACAGTGATCAGAGCCTCATACTGAACACTGTACAGTAACCCTGAGCTCACAGTGATCAGGCCTCATACTGAACACTGTACAGTAACCCTGAGCTCACAGTGATCAGAGGCCTCATACTGAACACTGTACAGTAACCCTGAGCTCACAGTGATCAGAGCCTCATACTGAACACTGTACAGTAACCCTGAGCTCACAGTGATCAGAGCCTCATACTGAACACTGTACAGTAACCTGAGCTCACAGTGATCAGAGCCTCATACTGAACACTGTACAGTAACCCTGAGCTCACAGTGATCAGAGCCTCATACTGAACACTGTACAGTAACCCTGAGCTCACAGTGATCAGAGCCTCATACTGAACACTGTACAGTAACCCTGAGCTCACAGTGATCAGAGCCTCATACTGAACACTGTACAGTAACCCTGAGCTCACAGTGATCAGAGCCTCATACTGAACACTGTACAGTAACCCTGAGCTCACAGTGATCAGAGCCTCATACTGAACACTGTACAGTAACCCTGAGCTCACAGTGATCAGAGCCTCATACTGAACACTGTACAGTAACCCTGAGCTCACAGTGATCAGAGGCCTCATACTGAACACTGTACAGTAACCCTGAGCTCACAGTGATCAGAGCCTCATACTGAACACTGTACAGTAACCCTGAGCTCACAGTGATCAGAGCCTCATACTGAACACTGTACGTAAACCTGAGCTCACAGTGACCAGAGACTCATACTGAACACTGTACAGTAACCCTGAGCTCACAGTGATCAGGGCCTCATACTGACCACTGTATAGGAAACCTGAGCTCACAGTGATCTGATCCTCATACTGAACACTGTACAGTAACCCTGAGCTCACAGTGATCAGAGCCTCATACTGAACACTGTACAGTAACCCTGAGCTCACAGTGATCAGAGCCTCATACTGAACACTGTACAGTAACCCTGAGCTCACAGTGATCAGAGCCTCATACTGAACACTGTACAGTAACCCTGAGCTCACAGTGATCAGAGCCTCATACTGAACACTGTACAGTAACCCTGAGCTCACAGTGATCAGAGCCTCATACTGAACACTGTACAGTAACCCTGAGCTCACAGTGATCAGAGCCTCATACTGAACACTGTACAGTAACCCTGAGCTCACAGTGATCAGAGCCTCATACTGAACACTGTACAGTAACCCTGAGCTCACAGTGATCAGAGCCTCATACTGAACACTGTACAGTAACCCTGAGCTCACAGTGATCAGAGCCTCATACTGAACACTGTACAGTAACCCTGAGCTCACAGTGATCAGAGCCTCATACTGAACACTGTACAGTAACCCTGAGCTCACAGTGATCAGAGCCTCATACTGAACACTGTACAGTAACCCTGAGCTCACAGTGATCAGAGCCTCATACTGAACACTGTACAGTAACCCTGAGCTCACAGTGATCAGAGCCTCATACTGAACACTGTACAGTAACCCTGAGCTCACAGTGATCAGAGCCTCATACTGAACACTGTACAGTAACCCTGAGCTCACAGTGATCAGAGCCTCATACTGAACACTGTACAGTAACCCTGAGCTCACAGTGATCAGAGCCTCATACTGAACACTGTACAGTAACCCTGAGCTCACAGTGATCAGAGCCTCATACTGAACACTGTACAGTAACCCTGAGCTCACAGTGATCAGAGCCTCATACTGAACACTGTACAGTAACCCTGAGCTCACAGTGATCAGAGCCTCATACTGAACACTGTACAGTAACCCTGAGCTCACAGTGATCAGAGCCTCATACTGAACACTGTACAGTAACCCTGAGCTCACAGTGATCAGAGCCTCATACTGAACACTGTACAGTAACCCTGAGCTCACAGTGATCAGAGCCTCATACTGAACACTGTACAGTAACCCTGAGCTCACAGTGATCAGAGCCTCATACTGAACACTGTACAGTAACCCTGAGCTCACAGTGATCAGAGCCTCATACTGAACACTGTACAGTAACCCTGAGCTCACAGTGATCAGAGCCTCATACTGAACACTGTACAGTAACCCTGAGCTCACAGTGATCAGAGCCTCATACTGAACACTGTACAGTAACCCTGAGCTCACAGTGATCAGAGCCTCATACTGAACACTGTACAGTAACCCTGAGCTCACAGTGATCAGAGCCTCATACTGAACACTGTACAGTAACCCTGAGCTCACAGTGATCAGAGCCTCATACTGAACACTGTACAGTAACCCTGAGCTCACAGTGATCAGAGCCTCATACTGAACACTGTACAGTAACCCTGAGCTCACAGTGATCAGAGCCTCATACTGAACACTGTACAGTAACCCTGAGCTCACAGTGATCAGAGCCTCATACTGAACACTGTACAGTAACCCTGAGCTCACAGTGATCAGAGCCTCATACTGAACACTGTACAGTAACCCTGAGCTCACAGTGATCAGAGCCTCATACTGAACACTGTACAGTAACCCTGAGCTCACAGTGATCAGAGCCTCATACTGAACACTGTACAGTAACCCTGAGCTCACAGTGATCAGAGCCTCATACTGAACACTGTACAGTAACCCTGAGCTCACAGTGATCAGAGCCTCATACTGAACACTGTACAGTAACCCTGAGCTCACAGTGATCAGAGCCTCATACTGAACACTGTACAGTAACCCTGAGCTCACAGTGATCAGAGCCTCATACTGAACACTGTACAGTAACCCTGAGCTCACAGTGATCAGAGCCTCATACTGAACACTGTACAGTAACCCTGAGCTCACAGTGATCAGAGCCTCATACTGAACACTGTACAGTAACCCTGAGCTCACAGTGATCAGAGCCTCATACTGAACACTGTACAGTAACCCTGAGCTCACAGTGATCAGAGCCTCATACTGAACACTGTACAGTAACCCTGAGCTCACAGTGATCAGAGCCTCATACTGAACACTGTACAGTAACCCTGAGCTCACAGTGATCAGAGCCTCATACTGAACACTGTACAGTAACCCTGAGCTCACAGTGATCAGAGCCTCATACTGAACACTGTACAGTAACCCTGAGCTCACAGTGATCAGAGCCTCATACTGAACACTGTACAGTAACCCTGAGCTCACAGTGATCAGAGCCTCATACTGAACACTGTACAGTAACCCTGAGCTCACAGTGATCAGAGCCTCATACTGAACACTGTACAGTAACCCTGAGCTCACAGTGATCAGAGCCTCATACTGAACACTGTACAGTAACCCTGAGCTCACAGTGATCAGAGCCTCATACTGAACACTGTACAGTAACCCTGAGCTCACAGTGATCAGAGCCTCATACTGAACACTGTACAGTAACCCTGAGCTCACAGTGATCAGAGCCTCATACTGAACACTGTACAGTAACCCTGAGCTCACAGTGATCAGAGCCTCATACTGAACACTGTACAGTAACCCTGAGCTCACAGTGATCAGAGCCTCATACTGAACACTGTACAGTAACCCTGAGCTCACAGTGATCAGAGCCTCATACTGAACACTGTACAGTAACCCTGAGCTCACAGTGATCAGAGCCTCATACTGAACACTGTACAGTAACCCTGAGCTCACAGTGATCAGAGCCTCATACTGAACACTGTACAGTAACCCTGAGCTCACAGTGATCAGAGCCTCATACTGAACACTGTACAGTAACCCTGAGCTCACAGTGATCAGAGCCTCATACTGAACACTGTACAGTAACCCTGAGCTCACAGTGATCAGAGCCTCATACTGAACACTGTACAGTAACCCTGAGCTCACAGTGATCAGAGCCTCATACTGAACACTGTACAGTAACCCTGAGCTCACAGTGATCAGAGCCTCATACTGAACACTGTACAGTAACCCTGAGCTCACAGTGATCAGAGCCTCATACTGAACACTGTACAGTAACCCTGAGCTCACAGTGATCAGAGCCTCATACTGAACACTGTACAGTAACCCTGAGCTCACAGTGATCAGAGCCTCATACTGAACACTGTACAGTAACCCTGAGCTCACAGTGATCAGAGCCTCATACTGAACACTGTACAGTAACCCTGAGCTCACAGTGATCAGAGCCTCATACTGAACACTGTACAGTAACCCTGAGCTCACAGTGATCAGAGCCTCATACTGAACACTGTACAGTAACCCTGAGCTCACAGTGATCAGAGCCTCATACTGAACACTGTACAGTAACCCTGAGCTCACAGTGATCAGAGCCTCATACTGAACACTGTACAGTAACCCTGAGCTCACAGTGATCAGAGCCTCATACTGAACACTGTACAGTAACCCTGAGCTCACAGTGATCAGAGCCTCATACTGAACACTGTACAGTAACCCTGAGCTCACAGTGATCAGAGCCTCATACTGAACACTGTACAGTAACCCTGAGCTCACAGTGATCAGAGCCTCATACTGAACACTGTACAGTAACCCTGAGCTCACAGTGATCAGAGCCTCATACTGAACACTGTACAGTAACCCTGAGCTCACAGTGATCAGAGCCTCATACTGAACACTGTACAGTAACCCTGAGCTCACAGTGATCAGAGCCTCATACTGAACACTGTACAGTAACCCTGAGCTCACAGTGATCAGAGCCTCATACTGAACACTGTACAGTAACCCTGAGCTCACAGTGATCAGAGCCTCATACTGAACACTGTACAGTAACCCTGAGCTCACAGTGATCAGAGCCTCATACTGAACACTGTACAGTAACCCTGAGCTCACAGTGATCAGAGCCTCATACTGAACACTGTACAGTAACCCTGAGCTCACAGTGATCAGAGCCTCATACTGAACACTGTACAGTAACCCTGAGCTCACAGTGATCAGAGCCTCATACTGAACACTGTACAGTAACCCTGAGCTCACAGTGATCAGAGCCTCATACTGAACACTGTACAGTAACCCTGAGCTCACAGTGATCAGAGCCTCATACTGAACACTGTACAGTAACCCTGAGCTCACAGTGATCAGAGCCTCATACTGAACACTGTACAGTAACCCTGAGCTCACAGTGATCAGAGCCTCATACTGAACACTGTACAGTAACCCTGAGCTCACAGTGATCAGAGCCTCATACTGAACACTGTACAGTAACCCTGAGCTCACAGTGATCAGAGCCTCATACTGAACACTGTACAGTAACCCTGAGCTCACAGTGATCAGAGCCTCATACTGAACACTGTACAGTAACCCTGAGCTCACAGTGATCAGAGCCTCATACTGAACACTGTACAGTAACCCTGAGCTCACAGTGATCAGAGCCTCATACTGAACACTGTACAGTAACCCTGAGCTCACAGTGATCAGAGCCTCATACTGAACACTGTACAGTAACCCTGAGCTCACAGTGATCAGAGCCTCATACTGAACACTGTACAGTAACCCTGAGCTCACAGTGATCAGAGCCTCATACTGAACACTGTACAGTAACCCTGAGCTCACAGTGATCAGAGCCTCATACTGAACACTGTACAGTAACCCTGAGCTCACAGTGATCAGAGCCTCATACTGAACACTGTACAGTAACCCTGAGCTCACAGTGATCAGAGCCTCATACTGAACACTGTACAGTAACCCTGAGCTCACAGTGATCAGAGCCTCATACTGAACACTGTACAGTAACCCTGAGCTCACAGTGATCAGAGCCTCATACTGAACACTGTACAGTAACCCTGAGCTCACAGTGATCAGAGCCTCATACTGAACACTGTACAGTAACCCTGAGCTCACAGTGATCAGAGCCTCATACTGAACACTGTACAGTAACCCTGAGCTCACAGTGATCAGAGCCTCATACTGAACACTGTACAGTAACCCTGAGCTCACAGTGATCAGAGCCTCATACTGAACACTGTACAGTAACCCTGAGCTCACAGTGATCAGAGCCTCATACTGAACACTGTACAGTAACCCTGAGCTCACAGTGATCAGAGCCTCATACTGAACACTGTACAGTAACCCTGAGCTCACAGTGATCAGAGCCTCATACTGAACACTGTACAGTAACCCTGAGCTCACAGTGATCAGAGCCTCATACTGAACACTGTACAGTAACCCTGAGCTCACAGTGATCAGAGCCTCATACTGAACACTGTACAGTAACCCTGAGCTCACAGTGATCAGAGCCTCATACTGAACACTGTACAGTAACCCTGAGCTCACAGTGATCAGAGCCTCATACTGAACACTGTACAGTAACCCTGAGCTCACAGTGATCAGAGCCTCATACTGAACACTGTACAGTAACCCTGAGCTCACAGTGATCAGAGCCTCATACTGAACACTGTACAGTAACCCTGAGCTCACAGTGATCAGAGCCTCATACTGAACACTGTACAGTAACCCTGAGCTCACAGTGATCAGAGCCTCATACTGAACACTGTACAGTAACCCTGAGCTCACAGTGATCAGAGCCTCATACTGAACACTGTACAGTAACCCTGAGCTCACAGTGATCAGAGCCTCATACTGAACACTGTACAGTAACCCTGAGCTCACAGTGATCAGAGCCTCATACTGAACACTGTACAGTAACCCTGAGCTCACAGTGATCAGAGCCTCATACTGAACACTGTACAGTAACCCTGAGCTCACAGTGATCAGAGCCTCATACTGAACACTGTACAGTAACCCTGAGCTCACAGTGATCAGAGCCTCATACTGAACACTGTACAGTAACCCTGAGCTCACAGTGATCAGAGCCTCATACTGAACACTGTACAGTAACCCTGAGCTCACAGTGATCAGAGCCTCATACTGAACACTGTACAGTAACCCTGAGCTCACAGTGATCAGAGCCTCATACTGAACACTGTACAGTAACCCTGAGCTCACAGTGATCAGAGCCTCATACTGAACACTGTACAGTAACCCTGAGCTCACAGTGATCAGAGCCTCATACTGAACACTGTACAGTAACCCTGAGCTCACAGTGATCAGAGCCTCATACTGAACACTGTACAGTAACCCTGAGCTCACAGTGATCAGAGCCTCATACTGAACACTGTACAGTAACCCTGAGCTCACAGTGATCAGAGCCTCATACTGAACACTGTACAGTAACCCTGAGCTCACAGTGATCAGAGCCTCATACTGAACACTGTACAGTAACCCTGAGCTCACAGTGATCAGAGCCTCATACTGAACACTGTACAGTAACCCTGAGCTCACAGTGATCAGAGCCTCATACTGAACACTGTACAGTAACCCTGAGCTCACAGTGATCAGAGCCTCATACTGAACACTGTACAGTAACCCTGAGCTCACAGTGATCAGAGCCTCATACTGAACACTGTACAGTAACCCTGAGCTCACAGTGATCAGAGCCTCATACTGAACACTGTACAGTAACCCTGAGCTCACAGTGATCAGAGCCTCATACTGAACACTGTACAGTAACCCTGAGCTCACAGTGATCAGAGCCTCATACTGAACACTGTACAGTAACCCTGAGCTCACAGTGATCAGAGCCTCATACTGAACACTGTACAGTAACCCTGAGCTCACAGTGATCAGAGCCTCATACTGAACACTGTACAGTAACCCTGAGCTCACAGTGATCAGAGCCTCATACTGAACACTGTACAGTAACCCTGAGCTCACAGTGATCAGAGCCTCATACTGAACACTGTACAGTAACCCTGAGCTCACAGTGATCAGAGCCTCATACTGAACACTGTACAGTAACCCTGAGCTCACAGTGATCAGAGCCTCATACTGAACACTGTACAGTAACCCTGAGCTCACAGTGATCAGAGCCTCATACTGAACACTGTACAGTAACCCTGAGCTCACAGTGATCAGAGCCTCATACTGAACACTGTACAGTAACCCTGAGCTCACAGTGATCAGAGCCTCATACTGAACACTGTACAGTAACCCTGAGCTCACAGTGATCAGAGCCTCATACTGAACACTGTACAGTAACCCTGAGCTCACAGTGATCAGAGCCTCATACTGAACACTGTACAGTAACCCTGAGCTCACAGTGATCAGAGCCTCATACTGAACACTGTACAGTAACCCTGAGCTCACAGTGATCAGAGCCTCATACTGAACACTGTACAGTAACCCTGAGCTCACAGTGATCAGAGCCTCATACTGAACACTGTACAGTAACCCTGAGCTCACAGTGATCAGAGCCTCATACTGAACACTGTACAGTAACCCTGAGCTCACAGTGATCAGAGCCTCATACTGAACACTGTACAGTAACCCTGAGCTCACAGTGATCAGAGCCTCATACTGAACACTGTACAGTAACCCTGAGCTCACAGTGATCAGAGCCTCATACTGAACACTGTACAGTAACCCTGAGCTCACAGTGATCAGAGCCTCATACTGAACACTGTACAGTAACCCTGAGCTCACAGTGATCAGAGCCTCATACTGAACACTGTACAGTAACCCTGAGCTCACAGTGATCAGAGCCTCATACTGAACACTGTACAGTAACCCTGAGCTCACAGTGATCAGAGCCTCATACTGAACACTGTACAGTAACCCTGAGCTCACAGTGATCAGAGCCTCATACTGAACACTGTACAGTAACCCTGAGCTCACAGTGATCAGAGCCTCATACTGAACACTGTACAGTAACCCTGAGCTCACAGTGATCAGAGCCTCATACTGAACACTGTACAGTAACCCTGAGCTCACAGTGATCAGAGCCTCATACTGAACACTGTACAGTAACCCTGAGCTCACAGTGATCAGAGCCTCATACTGAACACTGTACAGTAACCCTGAGCTCACAGTGATCAGAGCCTCATACTGAACACTGTACAGTAACCCTGAGCTCACAGTGATCAGAGCCTCATACTGAACACTGTACAGTAACCCTGAGCTCACAGTGATCAGAGCCTCATACTGAACACTGTACAGTAACCCTGAGCTCACAGTGATCAGAGCCTCATACTGAACACTGTACAGTAACCCTGAGCTCACAGTGATCAGAGCCTCATACTGAACACTGTACAGTAACCCTGAGCTCACAGTGATCAGAGCCTCATACTGAACACTGTACAGTAACCCTGAGCTCACAGTGATCAGAGCCTCATACTGAACACTGTACAGTAACCCTGAGCTCACAGTGATCAGAGCCTCATACTGAACACTGTACAGTAACCCTGAGCTCACAGTGATCAGAGCCTCATACTGAACACTGTACAGTAACCCTGAGCTCACAGTGATCAGAGCCTCATACTGAACACTGTACAGTAACCCTGAGCTCACAGTGATCAGAGCCTCATACTGAACACTGTACAGTAACCCTGAGCTCACAGTGATCAGAGCCTCATACTGAACACTGTACAGTAACCCTGAGCTCACAGTGATCAGAGCCTCATACTGAACACTGTACAGTAACCCTGAGCTCACAGTGATCAGAGCCTCATACTGAACACTGTACAGTAACCCTGAGCTCACAGTGATCAGAGCCTCATACTGAACACTGTACAGTAACCCTGAGCTCACAGTGATCAGAGCCTCATACTGAACACTGTACAGTAACCCTGAGCTCACAGTGATCAGAGCCTCATACTGAACACTGTACAGTAACCCTGAGCTCACAGTGATCAGAGCCTCATACTGAACACTGTACAGTAACCCTGAGCTCACAGTGATCAGAGCCTCATACTGAACACTGTACAGTAACCCTGAGCTCACAGTGATCAGAGCCTCATACTGAACACTGTACAGTAACCCTGAGCTCACAGTGATCAGAGCCTCATACTGAACACTGTACAGTAACCCTGAGCTCACAGTGATCAGAGCCTCATACTGAACACTGTACAGTAACCCTGAGCTCACAGTGATCAGAGCCTCATACTGAACACTGTACAGTAACCCTGAGCTCACAGTGATCAGAGCCTCATACTGAACACTGTACAGTAACCCTGAGCTCACAGTGATCAGAGCCTCATACTGAACACTGTACAGTAACCCTGAGCTCACAGTGATCAGAGCCTCATACTGAACACTGTACAGTAACCCTGAGCTCACAGTGATCAGAGCCTCATACTGAACACTGTACAGTAACCCTGAGCTCACAGTGATCAGAGCCTCATACTGAACACTGTACAGTAACCCTGAGCTCACAGTGATCAGAGCCTCATACTGAACACTGTACAGTAACCCTGAGCTCACAGTGATCAGAGCCTCATACTGAACACTGTACAGTAACCCTGAGCTCACAGTGATCAGAGCCTCATACTGAACACTGTACAGTAACCCTGAGCTCACAGTGATCAGAGCCTCATACTGAACACTGTACAGTAACCCTGAGCTCACAGTGATCAGAGCCTCATACTGAACACTGTACAGTAACCCTGAGCTCACAGTGATCAGAGCCTCATACTGAACACTGTACAGTAACCCTGAGCTCACAGTGATCAGAGCCTCATACTGAACACTGTACAGTAACCCTGAGCTCACAGTGATCAGAGCCTCATACTGAACACTGTACAGTAACCCTGAGCTCACAGTGATCAGAGCCTCATACTGAACACTGTACAGTAACCCTGAGCTCACAGTGATCAGAGCCTCATACTGAACACTGTACAGTAACCCTGAGCTCACAGTGATCAGAGCCTCATACTGAACACTGTACAGTAACCCTGAGCTCACAGTGATCAGAGCCTCATACTGAACACTGTACAGTAACCCTGAGCTCACAGTGATCAGAGCCTCATACTGAACACTGTACAGTAACCCTGAGCTCACAGTGATCAGAGCCTCATACTGAACACTGTACAGTAACCCTGAGCTCACAGTGATCAGAGCCTCATACTGAACACTGTACAGTAACCCTGAGCTCACAGTGATCAGAGCCTCATACTGAACACTGTACAGTAACCCTGAGCTCACAGTGATCAGAGCCTCATACTGAACACTGTACAGTAACCCTGAGCTCACAGTGATCAGAGCCTCATACTGAACACTGTACAGTAACCCTGAGCTCACAGTGATCAGAGCCTCATACTGAACACTGTACAGTAACCCTGAGCTCACAGTGATCAGAGCCTCATACTGAACACTGTACAGTAACCCTGAGCTCACAGTGATCAGAGCCTCATACTGAACACTGTACAGTAACCCTGAGCTCACAGTGATCAGAGCCTCATACTGAACACTGTACAGTAACCCTGAGCTCACAGTGATCAGAGCCTCATACTGAACACTGTACAGTAACCCTGAGCTCACAGTGATCAGAGCCTCATACTGAACACTGTACAGTAACCCTGAGCTCACAGTGATCAGAGCCTCATACTGAACACTGTACAGTAACCCTGAGCTCACAGTGATCAGAGCCTCATACTGAACACTGTACAGTAACCCTGAGCTCACAGTGATCAGAGCCTCATACTGAACACTGTACAGTAACCCTGAGCTCACAGTGATCAGAGCCTCATACTGAACACTGTACAGTAACCCTGAGCTCACAGTGATCAGAGCCTCATACTGAACACTGTACAGTAACCCTGAGCTCACAGTGATCAGAGCCTCATACTGAACACTGTACAGTAACCCTGAGCTCACAGTGATCAGAGCCTCATACTGAACACTGTACAGTAACCCTGAGCTCACAGTGATCAGAGCCTCATACTGAACACTGTACAGTAACCCTGAGCTCACAGTGATCAGAGCCTCATACTGAACACTGTACAGTAACCCTGAGCTCACAGTGATCAGAGCCTCATACTGAACACTGTACAGTAACCCTGAGCTCACAGTGATCAGAGCCTCATACTGAACACTGTACAGTAACCCTGAGCTCACAGTGATCAGAGCCTCATACTGAACACTGTACAGTAACCCTGAGCTCACAGTGATCAGAGCCTCATACTGAACACTGTACAGTAACCCTGAGCTCACAGTGATCAGAGCCTCATACTGAACACTGTACAGTAACCCTGAGCTCACAGTGATCAGAGCCTCATACTGAACACTGTACAGTAACCCTGAGCTCACAGTGATCAGAGCCTCATACTGAACACTGTACAGTAACCCTGAGCTCACAGTGATCAGAGCCTCATACTGAACACTGTACAGTAACCCTGAGCTCACAGTGATCAGAGCCTCATACTGAACACTGTACAGTAACCCTGAGCTCACAGTGATCAGAGCCTCATACTGAACACTGTACAGTAACCCTGAGCTCACAGTGATCAGAGCCTCATACTGAACACTGTACAGTAACCCTGAGCTCACAGTGATCAGAGCCTCATACTGAACACTGTACAGTAACCCTGAGCTCACAGTGATCAGAGCCTCATACTGAACACTGTACAGTAACCCTGAGCTCACAGTGATCAGAGCCTCATACTGAACACTGTACAGTAACCCTGAGCTCACAGTGATCAGAGCCTCATACTGAACACTGTACAGTAACCCTGAGCTCACAGTGATCAGAGCCTCATACTGAACACTGTACAGTAACCCTGAGCTCACAGTGATCAGAGCCTCATACTGAACACTGTACAGTAACCCTGAGCTCACAGTGATCAGAGCCTCATACTGAACACTGTACAGTAACCCTGAGCTCACAGTGATCAGAGCCTCATACTGAACACTGTACAGTAACCCTGAGCTCACAGTGATCAGAGCCTCATACTGAACACTGTACAGTAACCCTGAGCTCACAGTGATCAGAGCCTCATACTGAACACTGTACAGTAACCCTGAGCTCACAGTGATCAGAGCCTCATACTGAACACTGTACAGTAACCCTGAGCTCACAGTGATCAGAGCCTCATACTGAACACTGTACAGTAACCCTGAGCTCACAGTGATCAGAGCCTCATACTGAACACTGTACAGTAACCCTGAGCTCACAGTGATCAGAGCCTCATACTGAACACTGTACAGTAACCCTGAGCTCACAGTGATCAGAGCCTCATACTGAACACTGTACAGTAACCCTGAGCTCACAGTGATCAGAGCCTCATACTGAACACTGTACAGTAACCCTGAGCTCACAGTGATCAGAGCCTCATACTGAACACTGTACAGTAACCCTGAGCTCACAGTGATCAGAGCCTCATACTGAACACTGTACAGTAACCCTGAGCTCACAGTGATCAGAGCCTCATACTGAACACTGTACAGTAACCCTGAGCTCACAGTGATCAGAGCCTCATACTGAACACTGTACAGTAACCCTGAGCTCACAGTGATCAGAGCCTCATACTGAACACTGTACAGTAACCCTGAGCTCACAGTGATCAGAGCCTCATACTGAACACTGTACAGTAACCCTGAGCTCACAGTGATCAGAGCCTCATACTGAACACTGTACAGTAACCCTGAGCTCACAGTGATCAGAGCCTCATACTGAACACTGTACAGTAACCCTGAGCTCACAGTGATCAGAGCCTCATACTGAACACTGTACAGTAACCCTGAGCTCACAGTGATCAGAGCCTCATACTGAACACTGTACAGTAACCCTGAGCTCACAGTGATCAGAGCCTCATACTGAACACTGTACAGTAACCCTGAGCTCACAGTGATCAGAGCCTCATACTGAACACTGTACAGTAACCCTGAGCTCACAGTGATCAGAGCCTCATACTGAACACTGTACAGTAACCCTGAGCTCACAGTGATCAGAGCCTCATACTGAACACTGTACAGTAACCCTGAGCTCACAGTGATCAGAGCCTCATACTGAACACTGTACAGTAACCCTGAGCTCACAGTGATCAGAGCCTCATACTGAACACTGTACAGTAACCCTGAGCTCACAGTGATCAGAGCCTCATACTGAACACTGTACAGTAACCCTGAGCTCACAGTGATCAGAGCCTCATACTGAACACTGTACAGTAACCCTGAGCTCACAGTGATCAGAGCCTCATACTGAACACTGTACAGTAACCCTGAGCTCACAGTGATCAGAGCCTCATACTGAACACTGTACAGTAACCCTGAGCTCACAGTGATCAGAGCCTCATACTGAACACTGTACAGTAACCCTGAGCTCACAGTGATCAGAGCCTCATACTGAACACTGTACAGTAACCCTGAGCTCACAGTGATCAGAGCCTCATACTGAACACTGTACAGTAACCCTGAGCTCACAGTGATCAGAGCCTCATACTGAACACTGTACAGTAACCCTGAGCTCACAGTGATCAGAGCCTCATACTGAACACTGTACAGTAACCCTGAGCTCACAGTGATCAGAGCCTCATACTGAACACTGTACAGTAACCCTGAGCTCACAGTGATCAGAGCCTCATACTGAACACTGTACAGTAACCCTGAGCTCACAGTGATCAGAGCCTCATACTGAACACTGTACAGTAACCCTGAGCTCACAGTGATCAGAGCCTCATACTGAACACTGTACAGTAACCCTGAGCTCACAGTGATCAGAGCCTCATACTGAACACTGTACAGTAACCCTGAGCTCACAGTGATCAGAGCCTCATACTGAACACTGTACAGTAACCCTGAGCTCACAGTGATCAGAGCCTCATACTGAACACTGTACAGTAACCCTGAGCTCACAGTGATCAGAGCCTCATACTGAACACTGTACAGTAACCCTGAGCTCACAGTGATCAGAGCCTCATACTGAACACTGTACAGTAACCCTGAGCTCACAGTGATCAGAGCCTCATACTGAACACTGTACAGTAACCCTGAGCTCACAGTGATCAGAGCCTCATACTGAACACTGTACAGTAACCCTGAGCTCACAGTGATCAGAGCCTCATACTGAACACTGTACAGTAACCCTGAGCTCACAGTGATCAGAGCCTCATACTGAACACTGTACAGTAACCCTGAGCTCACAGTGATCAGAGCCTCATACTGAACACTGTACAGTAACCCTGAGCTCACAGTGATCAGAGCCTCATACTGAACACTGTACAGTAACCCTGAGCTCACAGTGATCAGAGCCTCATACTGAACACTGTACAGTAACCCTGAGCTCACAGTGATCAGAGCCTCATACTGAACACTGTACAGTAACCCTGAGCTCACAGTGATCAGAGCCTCATACTGAACACTGTACAGTAACCCTGAGCTCACAGTGATCAGAGCCTCATACTGAACACTGTACAGTAACCCTGAGCTCACAGTGATCAGAGCCTCATACTGAACACTGTACAGTAACCCTGAGCTCACAGTGATCAGAGCCTCATACTGAACACTGTACAGTAACCCTGAGCTCACAGTGATCAGAGCCTCATACTGAACACTGTACAGTAACCCTGAGCTCACAGTGATCAGAGCCTCATACTGAACACTGTACAGTAACCCTGAGCTCACAGTGATCAGAGCCTCATACTGAACACTGTACAGTAACCCTGAGCTCACAGTGATCAGAGCCTCATACTGAACACTGTACAGTAACCCTGAGCTCACAGTGATCAGAGCCTCATACTGAACACTGTACAGTAACCCTGAGCTCACAGTGATCAGAGCCTCATACTGAACACTGTACAGTAACCCTGAGCTCACAGTGATCAGAGCCTCATACTGAACACTGTACAGTAACCCTGAGCTCACAGTGATCAGAGCCTCATACTGAACACTGTACAGTAACCCTGAGCTCACAGTGATCAGAGCCTCATACTGAACACTGTACAGTAACCCTGAGCTCACAGTGATCAGAGCCTCATACTGAACACTGTACAGTAACCCTGAGCTCACAGTGATCAGAGCCTCATACTGAACACTGTACAGTAACCCTGAGCTCACAGTGATCAGAGCCTCATACTGAACACTGTACAGTAACCCTGAGCTCACAGTGATCAGAGCCTCATACTGAACACTGTACAGTAACCCTGAGCTCACAGTGATCAGAGCCTCATACTGAACACTGTACAGTAACCCTGAGCTCACAGTGATCAGAGCCTCATACTGAACACTGTACAGTAACCCTGAGCTCACAGTGATCAGAGCCTCATACTGAACACTGTACAGTAACCCTGAGCTCACAGTGATCAGAGCCTCATACTGAACACTGTACAGTAACCCTGAGCTCACAGTGATCAGAGCCTCATACTGAACACTGTACAGTAACCCTGAGCTCACAGTGATCAGAGCCTCATACTGAACACTGTACAGTAACCCTGAGCTCACAGTGATCAGAGCCTCATACTGAACACTGTACAGTAACCCTGAGCTCACAGTGATCAGAGCCTCATACTGAACACTGTACAGTAACCCTGAGCTCACAGTGATCAGAGCCTCATACTGAACACTGTACAGTAACCCTGAGCTCACAGTGATCAGAGCCTCATACTGAACACTGTACAGTAACCCTGAGCTCACAGTGATCAGAGCCTCATACTGAACACTGTACAGTAACCCTGAGCTCACAGTGATCAGAGCCTCATACTGAACACTGTACAGTAACCCTGAGCTCACAGTGATCAGAGCCTCATACTGAACACTGTACAGTAACCCTGAGCTCACAGTGATCAGAGCCTCATACTGAACACTGTACAGTAACCCTGAGCTCACAGTGATCAGAGCCTCATACTGAACACTGTACAGTAACCCTGAGCTCACAGTGATCAGAGCCTCATACTGAACACTGTACAGTAACCCTGAGCTCACAGTGATCAGAGCCTCATACTGAACACTGTACAGTAACCCTGAGCTCACAGTGATCAGAGCCTCATACTGAACACTGTACAGTAACCCTGAGCTCACAGTGATCAGAGCCTCATACTGAACACTGTACAGTAACCCTGAGCTCACAGTGATCAGAGCCTCATACTGAACACTGTACAGTAACCCTGAGCTCACAGTGATCAGAGCCTCATACTGAACACTGTACAGTAACCCTGAGCTCACAGTGATCAGAGCCTCATACTGAACACTGTACAGTAACCCTGAGCTCACAGTGATCAGAGCCTCATACTGAACACTGTACAGTAACCCTGAGCTCACAGTGATCAGAGCCTCATACTGAACACTGTACAGTAACCCTGAGCTCACAGTGATCAGAGCCTCATACTGAACACTGTACAGTAACCCTGAGCTCACAGTGATCAGAGCCTCATACTGAACACTGTACAGTAACCCTGAGCTCACAGTGATCAGAGCCTCATACTGAACACTGTACAGTAACCCTGAGCTCACAGTGATCAGAGCCTCATACTGAACACTGTACAGTAACCCTGAGCTCACAGTGATCAGAGCCTCATACTGAACACTGTACAGTAACCCTGAGCTCACAGTGATCAGAGCCTCATACTGAACACTGTACAGTAACCCTGAGCTCACAGTGATCAGAGCCTCATACTGAACACTGTACAGTAACCCTGAGCTCACAGTGATCAGAGCCTCATACTGAACACTGTACAGTAACCCTGAGCTCACAGTGATCAGAGCCTCATACTGAACACTGTACAGTAACCCTGAGCTCACAGTGATCAGAGCCTCATACTGAACACTGTACAGTAACCCTGAGCTCACAGTGATCAGAGCCTCATACTGAACACTGTACAGTAACCCTGAGCTCACAGTGATCAGAGCCTCATACTGAACACTGTACAGTAACCCTGAGCTCACAGTGATCAGAGCCTCATACTGAACACTGTACAGTAACCCTGAGCTCACAGTGATCAGAGCCTCATACTGAACACTGTACAGTAACCCTGAGCTCACAGTGATCAGAGCCTCATACTGAACACTGTACAGTAACCCTGAGCTCACAGTGATCAGAGCCTCATACTGAACACTGTACAGTAACCCTGAGCTCACAGTGATCAGAGCCTCATACTGAACACTGTACAGTAACCCTGAGCTCACAGTGATCAGAGCCTCATACTGAACACTGTACAGTAACCCTGAGCTCACAGTGATCAGAGCCTCATACTGAACACTGTACAGTAACCCTGAGCTCACAGTGATCAGAGCCTCATACTGAACACTGTACAGTAACCCTGAGCTCACAGTGATCAGAGCCTCATACTGAACACTGTACAGTAACCCTGAGCTCACAGTGATCAGAGCCTCATACTGAACACTGTACAGTAACCCTGAGCTCACAGTGATCAGAGCCTCATACTGAACACTGTACAGTAACCCTGAGCTCACAGTGATCAGAGCCTCATACTGAACACTGTACAGTAACCCTGAGCTCACAGTGATCAGAGCCTCATACTGAACACTGTACAGTAACCCTGAGCTCACAGTGATCAGAGCCTCATACTGAACACTGTACAGTAACCCTGAGCTCACAGTGATCAGAGCCTCATACTGAACACTGTACAGTAACCCTGAGCTCACAGTGATCAGAGCCTCATACTGAACACTGTACAGTAACCCTGAGCTCACAGTGATCAGAGCCTCATACTGAACACTGTACAGTAACCCTGAGCTCACAGTGATCAGAGCCTCATACTGAACACTGTACAGTAACCCTGAGCTCACAGTGATCAGAGCCTCATACTGAACACTGTACAGTAACCCTGAGCTCACAGTGATCAGAGCCTCATACTGAACACTGTACAGTAACCCTGAGCTCACAGTGATCAGAGCCTCATACTGAACACTGTACAGTAACCCTGAGCTCACAGTGATCAGAGCCTCATACTGAACACTGTACAGTAACCCTGAGCTCACAGTGATCAGAGCCTCATACTGAACACTGTACAGTAACCCTGAGCTCACAGTGATCAGAGCCTCATACTGAACACTGTACAGTAACCCTGAGCTCACAGTGATCAGAGCCTCATACTGAACACTGTACAGTAACCCTGAGCTCACAGTGATCAGAGCCTCATACTGAACACTGTACAGTAACCCTGAGCTCACAGTGATCAGAGCCTCATACTGAACACTGTACAGTAACCCTGAGCTCACAGTGATCAGAGCCTCATACTGAACACTGTACAGTAACCCTGAGCTCACAGTGATCAGAGCCTCATACTGAACACTGTACAGTAACCCTGAGCTCACAGTGATCAGAGCCTCATACTGAACACTGTACAGTAACCCTGAGCTCACAGTGATCAGAGCCTCATACTGAACACTGTACAGTAACCCTGAGCTCACAGTGATCAGAGCCTCATACTGAACACTGTACAGTAACCCTGAGCTCACAGTGATCAGAGCCTCATACTGAACACTGTACAGTAACCCTGAGCTCACAGTGATCAGAGCCTCATACTGAACACTGTACAGTAACCCTGAGCTCACAGTGATCAGAGCCTCATACTGAACACTGTACAGTAACCCTGAGCTCACAGTGATCAGAGCCTCATACTGAACACTGTACAGTAACCCTGAGCTCACAGTGATCAGAGCCTCATACTGAACACTGTACAGTAACCCTGAGCTCACAGTGATCAGAGCCTCATACTGAACACTGTACAGTAACCCTGAGCTCACAGTGATCAGAGCCTCATACTGAACACTGTACAGTAACCCTGAGCTCACAGTGATCAGAGCCTCATACTGAACACTGTACAGTAACCCTGAGCTCACAGTGATCAGAGCCTCATACTGAACACTGTACAGTAACCCTGAGCTCACAGTGATCAGAGCCTCATACTGAACACTGTACAGTAACCCTGAGCTCACAGTGATCAGAGCCTCATACTGAACACTGTACAGTAACCCTGAGCTCACAGTGATCAGAGCCTCATACTGAACACTGTACAGTAACCCTGAGCTCACAGTGATCAGAGCCTCATACTGAACACTGTACAGTAACCCTGAGCTCACAGTGATCAGAGCCTCATACTGAACACTGTACAGTAACCCTGAGCTCACAGTGATCAGAGCCTCATACTGAACACTGTACAGTAACCCTGAGCTCACAGTGATCAGAGCCTCATACTGAACACTGTACAGTAACCCTGAGCTCACAGTGATCAGAGCCTCATACTGAACACTGTACAGTAACCCTGAGCTCACAGTGATCAGAGCCTCATACTGAACACTGTACAGTAACCCTGAGCTCACAGTGATCAGAGCCTCATACTGAACACTGTACAGTAACCCTGAGCTCACAGTGATCAGAGCCTCATACTGAACACTGTACAGTAACCCTGAGCTCACAGTGATCAGAGCCTCATACTGAACACTGTACAGTAACCCTGAGCTCACAGTGATCAGAGCCTCATACTGAACACTGTACAGTAACCCTGAGCTCACAGTGATCAGAGCCTCATACTGAACACTGTACAGTAACCCTGAGCTCACAGTGATCAGAGCCTCATACTGAACACTGTACAGTAACCCTGAGCTCACAGTGATCAGAGCCTCATACTGAACACTGTACAGTAACCCTGAGCTCACAGTGATCAGAGCCTCATACTGAACACTGTACAGTAACCCTGAGCTCACAGTGATCAGAGCCTCATACTGAACACTGTACAGTAACCCTGAGCTCACAGTGATCAGAGCCTCATACTGAACACTGTACAGTAACCCTGAGCTCACAGTGATCAGAGCCTCATACTGAACACTGTACAGTAACCCTGAGCTCACAGTGATCAGAGCCTCATACTGAACACTGTACAGTAACCCTGAGCTCACAGTGATCAGAGCCTCATACTGAACACTGTACAGTAACCCTGAGCTCACAGTGATCAGAGCCTCATACTGAACACTGTACAGTAACCCTGAGCTCACAGTGATCAGAGCCTCATACTGAACACTGTACAGTAACCCTGAGCTCACAGTGATCAGAGCCTCATACTGAACACTGTACAGTAACCCTGAGCTCACAGTGATCAGAGCCTCATACTGAACACTGTACAGTAACCCTGAGCTCACAGTGATCAGAGCCTCATACTGAACACTGTACAGTAACCCTGAGCTCACAGTGATCAGAGCCTCATACTGAACACTGTACAGTAACCCTGAGCTCACAGTGATCAGAGCCTCATACTGAACACTGTACAGTAACCCTGAGCTCACAGTGATCAGAGCCTCATACTGAACACTGTACAGTAACCCTGAGCTCACAGTGATCAGAGCCTCATACTGAACACTGTACAGTAACCCTGAGCTCACAGTGATCAGAGCCTCATACTGAACACTGTACAGTAACCCTGAGCTCACAGTGATCAGAGCCTCATACTGAACACTGTACAGTAACCCTGAGCTCACAGTGATCAGAGCCTCATACTGAACACTGTACAGTAACCCTGAGCTCACAGTGATCAGAGCCTCATACTGAACACTGTACAGTAACCCTGAGCTCACAGTGATCAGAGCCTCATACTGAACACTGTACAGTAACCCTGAGCTCACAGTGATCAGAGCCTCATACTGAACACTGTACAGTAACCCTGAGCTCACAGTGATCAGAGCCTCATACTGAACACTGTACAGTAACCCTGAGCTCACAGTGATCAGAGCCTCATACTGAACACTGTACAGTAACCCTGAGCTCACAGTGATCAGAGCCTCATACTGAACACTGTACAGTAACCCTGAGCTCACAGTGATCAGAGCCTCATACTGAACACTGTACAGTAACCCTGAGCTCACAGTGATCAGAGCCTCATACTGAACACTGTACAGTAACCCTGAGCTCACAGTGATCAGAGCCTCATACTGAACACTGTACAGTAACCCTGAGCTCACAGTGATCAGAGCCTCATACTGAACACTGTACAGTAACCCTGAGCTCACAGTGATCAGAGCCTCATACTGAACACTGTACAGTAACCCTGAGCTCACAGTGATCAGAGCCTCATACTGAACACTGTACAGTAACCCTGAGCTCACAGTGATCAGAGCCTCATACTGAACACTGTACAGTAACCCTGAGCTCACAGTGATCAGAGCCTCATACTGAACACTGTACAGTAACCCTGAGCTCACAGTGATCAGAGCCTCATACTGAACACTGTACAGTAACCCTGAGCTCACAGTGATCAGAGCCTCATACTGAACACTGTACAGTAACCCTGAGCTCACAGTGATCAGAGCCTCATACTGAACACTGTACAGTAACCCTGAGCTCACAGTGATCAGAGCCTCATACTGAACACTGTACAGTAACCCTGAGCTCACAGTGATCAGAGCCTCATACTGAACACTGTACAGTAACCCTGAGCTCACAGTGATCAGAGCCTCATACTGAACACTGTACAGTAACCCTGAGCTCACAGTGATCAGAGCCTCATACTGAACACTGTACAGTAACCCTGAGCTCACAGTGATCAGAGCCTCATACTGAACACTGTACAGTAACCCTGAGCTCACAGTGATCAGAGCCTCATACTGAACACTGTACAGTAACCCTGAGCTCACAGTGATCAGAGCCTCATACTGAACACTGTACAGTAACCCTGAGCTCACAGTGATCAGAGCCTCATACTGAACACTGTACAGTAACCCTGAGCTCACAGTGATCAGAGCCTCATACTGAACACTGTACAGTAACCCTGAGCTCACAGTGATCAGAGCCTCATACTGAACACTGTACAGTAACCCTGAGCTCACAGTGATCAGAGCCTCATACTGAACACTGTACAGTAACCCTGAGCTCACAGTGATCAGAGCCTCATACTGAACACTGTACAGTAACCCTGAGCTCACAGTGATCAGAGCCTCATACTGAACACTGTACAGTAACCCTGAGCTCACAGTGATCAGAGCCTCATACTGAACACTGTACAGTAACCCTGAGCTCACAGTGATCAGAGCCTCATACTGAACACTGTACAGTAACCCTGAGCTCACAGTGATCAGAGCCTCATACTGAACACTGTACAGTAACCCTGAGCTCACAGTGATCAGAGCCTCATACTGAACACTGTACAGTAACCCTGAGCTCACAGTGATCAGAGCCTCATACTGAACACTGTACAGTAACCCTGAGCTCACAGTGATCAGAGCCTCATACTGAACACTGTACAGTAACCCTGAGCTCACAGTGATCAGAGCCTCATACTGAACACTGTACAGTAACCCTGAGCTCACAGTGATCAGAGCCTCATACTGAACACTGTACAGTAACCCTGAGCTCACAGTGATCAGAGCCTCATACTGAACACTGTACAGTAACCCTGAGCTCACAGTGATCAGAGCCTCATACTGAACACTGTACAGTAACCCTGAGCTCACAGTGATCAGAGCCTCATACTGAACACTGTACAGTAACCCTGAGCTCACAGTGATCAGAGCCTCATACTGAACACTGTACAGTAACCCTGAGCTCACAGTGATCAGAGCCTCATACTGAACACTGTACAGTAACCCTGAGCTCACAGTGATCAGAGCCTCATACTGAACACTGTACAGTAACCCTGAGCTCACAGTGATCAGAGCCTCATACTGAACACTGTACAGTAACCCTGAGCTCACAGTGATCAGAGCCTCATACTGAACACTGTACAGTAACCCTGAGCTCACAGTGATCAGAGCCTCATACTGAACACTGTACAGTAACCCTGAGCTCACAGTGATCAGAGCCTCATACTGAACACTGTACAGTAACCCTGAGCTCACAGTGATCAGAGCCTCATACTGAACACTGTACAGTAACCCTGAGCTCACAGTGATCAGAGCCTCATACTGAACACTGTACAGTAACCCTGAGCTCACAGTGATCAGAGCCTCATACTGAACACTGTACAGTAACCCTGAGCTCACAGTGATCAGAGCCTCATACTGAACACTGTACAGTAACCCTGAGCTCACAGTGATCAGAGCCTCATACTGAACACTGTACAGTAACCCTGAGCTCACAGTGATCAGAGCCTCATACTGAACACTGTACAGTAACCCTGAGCTCACAGTGATCAGAGCCTCATACTGAACACTGTACAGTAACCCTGAGCTCACAGTGATCAGAGCCTCATACTGAACACTGTACAGTAACCCTGAGCTCACAGTGATCAGAGCCTCATACTGAACACTGTACAGTAACCCTGAGCTCACAGTGATCAGAGCCTCATACTGAACACTGTACAGTAACCCTGAGCTCACAGTGATCAGAGCCTCATACTGAACACTGTACAGTAACCCTGAGCTCACAGTGATCAGAGCCTCATACTGAACACTGTACAGTAACCCTGAGCTCACAGTGATCAGAGCCTCATACTGAACACTGTACAGTAACCCTGAGCTCACAGTGATCAGAGCCTCATACTGAACACTGTACAGTAACCCTGAGCTCACAGTGATCAGAGCCTCATACTGAACACTGTACAGTAACCCTGAGCTCACAGTGATCAGAGCCTCATACTGAACACTGTACAGTAACCCTGAGCTCACAGTGATCAGAGCCTCATACTGAACACTGTACAGTAACCCTGAGCTCACAGTGATCAGAGCCTCATACTGAACACTGTACAGTAACCCTGAGCTCACAGTGATCAGAGCCTCATACTGAACACTGTACAGTAACCCTGAGCTCACAGTGATCAGAGCCTCATACTGAACACTGTACAGTAACCCTGAGCTCACAGTGATCAGAGCCTCATACTGAACACTGTACAGTAACCCTGAGCTCACAGTGATCAGAGCCTCATACTGAACACTGTACAGTAACCCTGAGCTCACAGTGATCAGAGCCTCATACTGAACACTGTACAGTAACCCTGAGCTCACAGTGATCAGAGCCTCATACTGAACACTGTACAGTAACCCTGAGCTCACAGTGATCAGAGCCTCATACTGAACACTGTACAGTAACCCTGAGCTCACAGTGATCAGAGCCTCATACTGAACACTGTACAGTAACCCTGAGCTCACAGTGATCAGAGCCTCATACTGAACACTGTACAGTAACCCTGAGCTCACAGTGATCAGAGCCTCATACTGAACACTGTACAGTAACCCTGAGCTCACAGTGATCAGAGCCTCATACTGAACACTGTACAGTAACCCTGAGCTCACAGTGATCAGAGCCTCATACTGAACACTGTACAGTAACCCTGAGCTCACAGTGATCAGAGCCTCATACTGAACACTGTACAGTAACCCTGAGCTCACAGTGATCAGAGCCTCATACTGAACACTGTACAGTAACCCTGAGCTCACAGTGATCAGAGCCTCATACTGAACACTGTACAGTAACCCTGAGCTCACAGTGATCAGAGCCTCATACTGAACACTGTACAGTAACCCTGAGCTCACAGTGATCAGAGCCTCATACTGAACACTGTACAGTAACCCTGAGCTCACAGTGATCAGAGCCTCATACTGAACACTGTACAGTAACCCTGAGCTCACAGTGATCAGAGCCTCATACTGAACACTGTACAGTAACCCTGAGCTCACAGTGATCAGAGCCTCATACTGAACACTGTACAGTAACCCTGAGCTCACAGTGATCAGAGCCTCATACTGAACACTGTACAGTAACCCTGAGCTCACAGTGATCAGAGCCTCATACTGAACACTGTACAGTAACCCTGAGCTCACAGTGATCAGAGCCTCATACTGAACACTGTACAGTAACCCTGAGCTCACAGTGATCAGAGCCTCATACTGAACACTGTACAGTAACCCTGAGCTCACAGTGATCAGAGCCTCATACTGAACACTGTACAGTAACCCTGAGCTCACAGTGATCAGAGCCTCATACTGAACACTGTACAGTAACCCTGAGCTCACAGTGATCAGAGCCTCATACTGAACACTGTACAGTAACCCTGAGCTCACAGTGATCAGAGCCTCATACTGAACACTGTACAGTAACCCTGAGCTCACAGTGATCAGAGCCTCATACTGAACACTGTACAGTAACCCTGAGCTCACAGTGATCAGAGCCTCATACTGAACACTGTACAGTAACCCTGAGCTCACAGTGATCAGAGCCTCATACTGAACACTGTACAGTAACCCTGAGCTCACAGTGATCAGAGCCTCATACTGAACACTGTACAGTAACCCTGAGCTCACAGTGATCAGAGCCTCATACTGAACACTGTACAGTAACCCTGAGCTCACAGTGATCAGAGCCTCATACTGAACACTGTACAGTAACCCTGAGCTCACAGTGATCAGAGCCTCATACTGAACACTGTACAGTAACCCTGAGCTCACAGTGATCAGAGCCTCATACTGAACACTGTACAGTAACCCTGAGCTCACAGTGATCAGAGCCTCATACTGAACACTGTACAGTAACCCTGAGCTCACAGTGATCAGAGCCTCATACTGAACACTGTACAGTAACCCTGAGCTCACAGTGATCAGAGCCTCATACTGAACACTGTACAGTAACCCTGAGCTCACAGTGATCAGAGCCTCATACTGAACACTGTACAGTAACCCTGAGCTCACAGTGATCAGAGCCTCATACTGAACACTGTACAGTAACCCTGAGCTCACAGTGATCAGAGCCTCATACTGAACACTGTACAGTAACCCTGAGCTCACAGTGATCAGAGCCTCATACTGAACACTGTACAGTAACCCTGAGCTCACAGTGATCAGAGCCTCATACTGAACACTGTACAGTAACCCTGAGCTCACAGTGATCAGAGCCTCATACTGAACACTGTACAGTAACCCTGAGCTCACAGTGATCAGAGCCTCATACTGAACACTGTACAGTAACCCTGAGCTCACAGTGATCAGAGCCTCATACTGAACACTGTACAGTAACCCTGAGCTCACAGTGATCAGAGCCTCATACTGAACACTGTACAGTAACCCTGAGCTCACAGTGATCAGAGCCTCATACTGAACACTGTACAGTAACCCTGAGCTCACAGTGATCAGAGCCTCATACTGAACACTGTACAGTAACCCTGAGCTCACAGTGATCAGAGCCTCATACTGAACACTGTACAGTAACCCTGAGCTCACAGTGATCAGAGCCTCATACTGAACACTGTACAGTAACCCTGAGCTCACAGTGATCAGAGCCTCATACTGAACACTGTACAGTAACCCTGAGCTCACAGTGATCAGAGCCTCATACTGAACACTGTACAGTAACCCTGAGCTCACAGTGATCAGAGCCTCATACTGAACACTGTACAGTAACCCTGAGCTCACAGTGATCAGAGCCTCATACTGAACACTGTACAGTAACCCTGAGCTCACAGTGATCAGAGCCTCATACTGAACACTGTACAGTAACCCTGAGCTCACAGTGATCAGAGCCTCATACTGAACACTGTACAGTAACCCTGAGCTCACAGTGATCAGAGCCTCATACTGAACACTGTACAGTAACCCTGAGCTCACAGTGATCAGAGCCTCATACTGAACACTGTACAGTAACCCTGAGCTCACAGTGATCAGAGCCTCATACTGAACACTGTACAGTAACCCTGAGCTCACAGTGATCAGAGCCTCATACTGAACACTGTACAGTAACCCTGAGCTCACAGTGATCAGAGCCTCATACTGAACACTGTACAGTAACCCTGAGCTCACAGTGATCAGAGCCTCATACTGAACACTGTACAGTAACCCTGAGCTCACAGTGATCAGAGCCTCATACTGAACACTGTACAGTAACCCTGAGCTCACAGTGATCAGAGCCTCATACTGAACACTGTACAGTAACCCTGAGCTCACAGTGATCAGAGCCTCATACTGAACACTGTACAGTAACCCTGAGCTCACAGTGATCAGAGCCTCATACTGAACACTGTACAGTAACCCTGAGCTCACAGTGATCAGAGCCTCATACTGAACACTGTACAGTAACCCTGAGCTCACAGTGATCAGAGCCTCATACTGAACACTGTACAGTAACCCTGAGCTCACAGTGATCAGAGCCTCATACTGAACACTGTACAGTAACCCTGAGCTCACAGTGATCAGAGCCTCATACTGAACACTGTACAGTAACCCTGAGCTCACAGTGATCAGAGCCTCATACTGAACACTGTACAGTAACCCTGAGCTCACAGTGATCAGAGCCTCATACTGAACACTGTACAGTAACCCTGAGCTCACAGTGATCAGAGCCTCATACTGAACACTGTACAGTAACCCTGAGCTCACAGTGATCAGAGCCTCATACTGAACACTGTACAGTAACCCTGAGCTCACAGTGATCAGAGCCTCATACTGAACACTGTACAGTAACCCTGAGCTCACAGTGATCAGAGCCTCATACTGAACACTGTACAGTAACCCTGAGCTCACAGTGATCAGAGCCTCATACTGAACACTGTACAGTAACCCTGAGCTCACAGTGATCAGAGCCTCATACTGAACACTGTACAGTAACCCTGAGCTCACAGTGATCAGAGCCTCATACTGAACACTGTACAGTAACCCTGAGCTCACAGTGATCAGAGCCTCATACTGAACACTGTACAGTAACCCTGAGCTCACAGTGATCAGAGCCTCATACTGAACACTGTACAGTAACCCTGAGCTCACAGTGATCAGAGCCTCATACTGAACACTGTACAGTAACCCTGAGCTCACAGTGATCAGAGCCTCATACTGAACACTGTACAGTAACCCTGAGCTCACAGTGATCAGAGCCTCATACTGAACACTGTACAGTAACCCTGAGCTCACAGTGATCAGAGCCTCATACTGAACACTGTACAGTAACCCTGAGCTCACAGTGATCAGAGCCTCATACTGAACACTGTACAGTAACCCTGAGCTCACAGTGATCAGAGCCTCATACTGAACACTGTACAGTAACCCTGAGCTCACAGTGATCAGAGCCTCATACTGAACACTGTACAGTAACCCTGAGCTCACAGTGATCAGAGCCTCATACTGAACACTGTACAGTAACCCTGAGCTCACAGTGATCAGAGCCTCATACTGAACACTGTACAGTAACCCTGAGCTCACAGTGATCAGAGCCTCATACTGAACACTGTACAGTAACCCTGAGCTCACAGTGATCAGAGCCTCATACTGAACACTGTACAGTAACCCTGAGCTCACAGTGATCAGAGCCTCATACTGAACACTGTACAGTAACCCTGAGCTCACAGTGATCAGAGCCTCATACTGAACACTGTACAGTAACCCTGAGCTCACAGTGATCAGAGCCTCATACTGAACACTGTACAGTAACCCTGAGCTCACAGTGATCAGAGCCTCATACTGAACACTGTACAGTAACCCTGAGCTCACAGTGATCAGAGCCTCATACTGAACACTGTACAGTAACCCTGAGCTCACAGTGATCAGAGCCTCATACTGAACACTGTACAGTAACCCTGAGCTCACAGTGATCAGAGCCTCATACTGAACACTGTACAGTAACCCTGAGCTCACAGTGATCAGAGCCTCATACTGAACACTGTACAGTAACCCTGAGCTCACAGTGATCAGAGCCTCATACTGAACACTGTACAGTAACCCTGAGCTCACAGTGATCAGAGCCTCATACTGAACACTGTACAGTAACCCTGAGCTCACAGTGATCAGAGCCTCATACTGAACACTGTACAGTAACCCTGAGCTCACAGTGATCAGAGCCTCATACTGAACACTGTACAGTAACCCTGAGCTCACAGTGATCAGAGCCTCATACTGAACACTGTACAGTAACCCTGAGCTCACAGTGATCAGAGCCTCATACTGAACACTGTACAGTAACCCTGAGCTCACAGTGATCAGAGCCTCATACTGAACACTGTACAGTAACCCTGAGCTCACAGTGATCAGAGCCTCATACTGAACACTGTACAGTAACCCTGAGCTCACAGTGATCAGAGCCTCATACTGAACACTGTACAGTAACCCTGAGCTCACAGTGATCAGAGCCTCATACTGAACACTGTACAGTAACCCTGAGCTCACAGTGATCAGAGCCTCATACTGAACACTGTACAGTAACCCTGAGCTCACAGTGATCAGAGCCTCATACTGAACACTGTACAGTAACCCTGAGCTCACAGTGATCAGAGCCTCATACTGAACACTGTACAGTAACCCTGAGCTCACAGTGATCAGAGCCTCATACTGAACACTGTACAGTAACCCTGAGCTCACAGTGATCAGAGCCTCATACTGAACACTGTACAGTAACCCTGAGCTCACAGTGATCAGAGCCTCATACTGAACACTGTACAGTAACCCTGAGCTCACAGTGATCAGAGCCTCATACTGAACACTGTACAGTAACCCTGAGCTCACAGTGATCAGAGCCTCATACTGAACACTGTACAGTAACCCTGAGCTCACAGTGATCAGAGCCTCATACTGAACACTGTACAGTAACCCTGAGCTCACAGTGATCAGAGCCTCATACTGAACACTGTACAGTAACCCTGAGCTCACAGTGATCAGAGCCTCATACTGAACACTGTACAGTAACCCTGAGCTCACAGTGATCAGAGCCTCATACTGAACACTGTACAGTAACCCTGAGCTCACAGTGATCAGAGCCTCATACTGAACACTGTACAGTAACCCTGAGCTCACAGTGATCAGAGCCTCATACTGAACACTGTACAGTAACCCTGAGCTCACAGTGATCAGAGCCTCATACTGAACACTGTACAGTAACCCTGAGCTCACAGTGATCAGAGCCTCATACTGAACACTGTACAGTAACCCTGAGCTCACAGTGATCAGAGCCTCATACTGAACACTGTACAGTAACCCTGAGCTCACAGTGATCAGAGCCTCATACTGAACACTGTACAGTAACCCTGAGCTCACAGTGATCAGAGCCTCATACTGAACACTGTACAGTAACCCTGAGCTCACAGTGATCAGAGCCTCATACTGAACACTGTACAGTAACCCTGAGCTCACAGTGATCAGAGCCTCATACTGAACACTGTACAGTAACCCTGAGCTCACAGTGATCAGAGCCTCATACTGAACACTGTACAGTAACCCTGAGCTCACAGTGATCAGAGCCTCATACTGAACACTGTACAGTAACCCTGAGCTCACAGTGATCAGAGCCTCATACTGAACACTGTACAGTAACCCTGAGCTCACAGTGATCAGAGCCTCATACTGAACACTGTACAGTAACCCTGAGCTCACAGTGATCAGAGCCTCATACTGAACACTGTACAGTAACCCTGAGCTCACAGTGATCAGAGCCTCATACTGAACACTGTACAGTAACCCTGAGCTCACAGTGATCAGAGCCTCATACTGAACACTGTACAGTAACCCTGAGCTCACAGTGATCAGAGCCTCATACTGAACACTGTACAGTAACCCTGAGCTCACAGTGATCAGAGCCTCATACTGAACACTGTACAGTAACCCTGAGCTCACAGTGATCAGAGCCTCATACTGAACACTGTACAGTAACCCTGAGCTCACAGTGATCAGAGCCTCATACTGAACACTGTACAGTAACCCTGAGCTCACAGTGATCAGAGCCTCATACTGAACACTGTACAGTAACCCTGAGCTCACAGTGATCAGAGCCTCATACTGAACACTGTACAGTAACCCTGAGCTCACAGTGATCAGAGCCTCATACTGAACACTGTACAGTAACCCTGAGCTCACAGTGATCAGAGCCTCATACTGAACACTGTACAGTAACCCTGAGCTCACAGTGATCAGAGCCTCATACTGAACACTGTACAGTAACCCTGAGCTCACAGTGATCAGAGCCTCATACTGAACACTGTACAGTAACCCTGAGCTCACAGTGATCAGAGCCTCATACTGAACACTGTACAGTAACCCTGAGCTCACAGTGATCAGAGCCTCATACTGAACACTGTACAGTAACCCTGAGCTCACAGTGATCAGAGCCTCATACTGAACACTGTACAGTAACCCTGAGCTCACAGTGATCAGAGCCTCATACTGAACACTGTACAGTAACCCTGAGCTCACAGTGATCAGAGCCTCATACTGAACACTGTACAGTAACCCTGAGCTCACAGTGATCAGAGCCTCATACTGAACACTGTACAGTAACCCTGAGCTCACAGTGATCAGAGCCTCATACTGAACACTGTACAGTAACCCTGAGCTCACAGTGATCAGAGCCTCATACTGAACACTGTACAGTAACCCTGAGCTCACAGTGATCAGAGCCTCATACTGAACACTGTACAGTAACCCTGAGCTCACAGTGATCAGAGCCTCATACTGAACACTGTACAGTAACCCTGAGCTCACAGTGATCAGAGCCTCATACTGAACACTGTACAGTAACCCTGAGCTCACAGTGATCAGAGCCTCATACTGAACACTGTACAGTAACCCTGAGCTCACAGTGATCAGAGCCTCATACTGAACACTGTACAGTAACCCTGAGCTCACAGTGATCAGAGCCTCATACTGAACACTGTACAGTAACCCTGAGCTCACAGTGATCAGAGCCTCATACTGAACACTGTACAGTAACCCTGAGCTCACAGTGATCAGAGCCTCATACTGAACACTGTACAGTAACCCTGAGCTCACAGTGATCAGAGCCTCATACTGAACACTGTACAGTAACCCTGAGCTCACAGTGATCAGAGCCTCATACTGAACACTGTACAGTAACCCTGAGCTCACAGTGATCAGAGCCTCATACTGAACACTGTACAGTAACCCTGAGCTCACAGTGATCAGAGCCTCATACTGAACACTGTACAGTAACCCTGAGCTCACAGTGATCAGAGCCTCATACTGAACACTGTACAGTAACCCTGAGCTCACAGTGATCAGAGCCTCATACTGAACACTGTACAGTAACCCTGAGCTCACAGTGATCAGAGCCTCATACTGAACACTGTACAGTAACCCTGAGCTCACAGTGATCAGAGCCTCATACTGAACACTGTACAGTAACCCTGAGCTCACAGTGATCAGAGCCTCATACTGAACACTGTACAGTAACCCTGAGCTCACAGTGATCAGAGCCTCATACTGAACACTGTACAGTAACCCTGAGCTCACAGTGATCAGAGCCTCATACTGAACACTGTACAGTAACCCTGAGCTCACAGTGATCAGAGCCTCATACTGAACACTGTACAGTAACCCTGAGCTCACAGTGATCAGAGCCTCATACTGAACACTGTACAGTAACCCTGAGCTCACAGTGATCAGAGCCTCATACTGAACACTGTACAGTAACCCTGAGCTCACAGTGATCAGAGCCTCATACTGAACACTGTACAGTAACCCTGAGCTCACAGTGATCAGAGCCTCATACTGAACACTGTACAGTAACCCTGAGCTCACAGTGATCAGAGCCTCATACTGAACACTGTACAGTAACCCTGAGCTCACAGTGATCAGAGCCTCATACTGAACACTGTACAGTAACCCTGAGCTCACAGTGATCAGAGCCTCATACTGAACACTGTACAGTAACCCTGAGCTCACAGTGATCAGAGCCTCATACTGAACACTGTACAGTAACCCTGAGCTCACAGTGATCAGAGCCTCATACTGAACACTGTACAGTAACCCTGAGCTCACAGTGATCAGAGCCTCATACTGAACACTGTACAGTAACCCTGAGCTCACAGTGATCAGAGCCTCATACTGAACACTGTACAGTAACCCTGAGCTCACAGTGATCAGAGCCTCATACTGAACACTGTACAGTAACCCTGAGCTCACAGTGATCAGAGCCTCATACTGAACACTGTACAGTAACCCTGAGCTCACAGTGATCAGAGCCTCATACTGAACACTGTACAGTAACCCTGAGCTCACAGTGATCAGAGCCTCATACTGAACACTGTACAGTAACCCTGAGCTCACAGTGATCAGAGCCTCATACTGAACACTGTACAGTAACCCTGAGCTCACAGTGATCAGAGCCTCATACTGAACACTGTACAGTAACCCTGAGCTCACAGTGATCAGAGCCTCATACTGAACACTGTACAGTAACCCTGAGCTCACAGTGATCAGAGCCTCATACTGAACACTGTACAGTAACCCTGAGCTCACAGTGATCAGAGCCTCATACTGAACACTGTACAGTAACCCTGAGCTCACAGTGATCAGAGCCTCATACTGAACACTGTACAGTAACCCTGAGCTCACAGTGATCAGAGCCTCATACTGAACACTGTACAGTAACCCTGAGCTCACAGTGATCAGAGCCTCATACTGAACACTGTACAGTAACCCTGAGCTCACAGTGATCAGAGCCTCATACTGAACACTGTACAGTAACCCTGAGCTCACAGTGATCAGAGCCTCATACTGAACACTGTACAGTAACCCTGAGCTCACAGTGATCAGAGCCTCATACTGAACACTGTACAGTAACCCTGAGCTCACAGTGATCAGAGCCTCATACTGAACACTGTACAGTAACCCTGAGCTCACAGTGATCAGAGCCTCATACTGAACACTGTACAGTAACCCTGAGCTCACAGTGATCAGAGCCTCATACTGAACACTGTACAGTAACCCTGAGCTCACAGTGATCAGAGCCTCATACTGAACACTGTACAGTAACCCTGAGCTCACAGTGATCAGAGCCTCATACTGAACACTGTACAGTAACCCTGAGCTCACAGTGATCAGAGCCTCATACTGAACACTGTACAGTAACCCTGAGCTCACAGTGATCAGAGCCTCATACTGAACACTGTACAGTAACCCTGAGCTCACAGTGATCAGAGCCTCATACTGAACACTGTACAGTAACCCTGAGCTCACAGTGATCAGAGCCTCATACTGAACACTGTACAGTAACCCTGAGCTCACAGTGATCAGAGCCTCATACTGAACACTGTACAGTAACCCTGAGCTCACAGTGATCAGAGCCTCATACTGAACACTGTACAGTAACCCTGAGCTCACAGTGATCAGAGCCTCATACTGAACACTGTACAGTAACCCTGAGCTCACAGTGATCAGAGCCTCATACTGAACACTGTACAGTAACCCTGAGCTCACAGTGATCAGAGCCTCATACTGAACACTGTACAGTAACCCTGAGCTCACAGTGATCAGAGCCTCATACTGAACACTGTACAGTAACCCTGAGCTCACAGTGATCAGAGCCTCATACTGAACACTGTACAGTAACCCTGAGCTCACAGTGATCAGAGCCTCATACTGAACACTGTACAGTAACCCTGAGCTCACAGTGATCAGAGCCTCATACTGAACACTGTACAGTAACCCTGAGCTCACAGTGATCAGAGCCTCATACTGAACACTGTACAGTAACCCTGAGCTCACAGTGATCAGAGCCTCATACTGAACACTGTACAGTAACCCTGAGCTCACAGTGATCAGAGCCTCATACTGAACACTGTACAGTAACCCTGAGCTCACAGTGATCAGAGCCTCATACTGAACACTGTACAGTAACCCTGAGCTCACAGTGATCAGAGCCTCATACTGAACACTGTACAGTAACCCTGAGCTCACAGTGATCAGAGCCTCATACTGAACACTGTACAGTAACCCTGAGCTCACAGTGATCAGAGCCTCATACTGAACACTGTACAGTAACCCTGAGCTCACAGTGATCAGAGCCTCATACTGAACACTGTACAGTAACCCTGAGCTCACAGTGATCAGAGCCTCATACTGAACACTGTACAGTAACCCTGAGCTCACAGTGATCAGAGCCTCATACTGAACACTGTACAGTAACCCTGAGCTCACAGTGATCAGAGCCTCATACTGAACACTGTACAGTAACCCTGAGCTCACAGTGATCAGAGCCTCATACTGAACACTGTACAGTAACCCTGAGCTCACAGTGATCAGAGCCTCATACTGAACACTGTACAGTAACCCTGAGCTCACAGTGATCAGAGCCTCATACTGAACACTGTACAGTAACCCTGAGCTCACAGTGATCAGAGCCTCATACTGAACACTGTACAGTAACCCTGAGCTCACAGTGATCAGAGCCTCATACTGAACACTGTACAGTAACCCTGAGCTCACAGTGATCAGAGCCTCATACTGAACACTGTACAGTAACCCTGAGCTCACAGTGATCAGAGCCTCATACTGAACACTGTACAGTAACCCTGAGCTCACAGTGATCAGAGCCTCATACTGAACACTGTACAGTAACCCTGAGCTCACAGTGATCAGAGCCTCATACTGAACACTGTACAGTAACCCTGAGCTCACAGTGATCAGAGCCTCATACTGAACACTGTACAGTAACCCTGAGCTCACAGTGATCAGAGCCTCATACTGAACACTGTACAGTAACCCTGAGCTCACAGTGATCAGAGCCTCATACTGAACACTGTACAGTAACCCTGAGCTCACAGTGATCAGAGCCTCATACTGAACACTGTACAGTAACCCTGAGCTCACAGTGATCAGAGCCTCATACTGAACACTGTACAGTAACCCTGAGCTCACAGTGATCAGAGCCTCATACTGAACACTGTACAGTAACCCTGAGCTCACAGTGATCAGAGCCTCATACTGAACACTGTACAGTAACCCTGAGCTCACAGTGATCAGAGCCTCATACTGAACACTGTACAGTAACCCTGAGCTCACAGTGATCAGAGCCTCATACTGAACACTGTACAGTAACCCTGAGCTCACAGTGATCAGAGCCTCATACTGAACACTGTACAGTAACCCTGAGCTCACAGTGATCAGAGCCTCATACTGAACACTGTACAGTAACCCTGAGCTCACAGTGATCAGAGCCTCATACTGAACACTGTACAGTAACCCTGAGCTCACAGTGATCAGAGCCTCATACTGAACACTGTACAGTAACCCTGAGCTCACAGTGATCAGAGCCTCATACTGAACACTGTACAGTAACCCTGAGCTCACAGTGATCAGAGCCTCATACTGAACACTGTACAGTAACCCTGAGCTCACAGTGATCAGAGCCTCATACTGAACACTGTACAGTAACCCTGAGCTCACAGTGATCAGAGCCTCATACTGAACACTGTACAGTAACCCTGAGCTCACAGTGATCAGAGCCTCATACTGAACACTGTACAGTAACCCTGAGCTCACAGTGATCAGAGCCTCATACTGAACACTGTACAGTAACCCTGAGCTCACAGTGATCAGAGCCTCATACTGAACACTGTACAGTAACCCTGAGCTCACAGTGATCAGAGCCTCATACTGAACACTGTACAGTAACCCTGAGCTCACAGTGATCAGAGCCTCATACTGAACACTGTACAGTAACCCTGAGCTCACAGTGATCAGAGCCTCATACTGAACACTGTACAGTAACCCTGAGCTCACAGTGATCAGAGCCTCATACTGAACACTGTACAGTAACCCTGAGCTCACAGTGATCAGAGCCTCATACTGAACACTGTACAGTAACCCTGAGCTCACAGTGATCAGAGCCTCATACTGAACACTGTACAGTAACCCTGAGCTCACAGTGATCAGAGCCTCATACTGAACACTGTACAGTAACCCTGAGCTCACAGTGATCAGAGCCTCATACTGAACACTGTACAGTAACCCTGAGCTCACAGTGATCAGAGCCTCATACTGAACACTGTACAGTAACCCTGAGCTCACAGTGATCAGAGCCTCATACTGAACACTGTACAGTAACCCTGAGCTCACAGTGATCAGAGCCTCATACTGAACACTGTACAGTAACCCTGAGCTCACAGTGATCAGAGCCTCATACTGAACACTGTACAGTAACCCTGAGCTCACAGTGATCAGAGCCTCATACTGAACACTGTACAGTAACCCTGAGCTCACAGTGATCAGAGCCTCATACTGAACACTGTACAGTAACCCTGAGCTCACAGTGATCAGAGCCTCATACTGAACACTGTACAGTAACCCTGAGCTCACAGTGATCAGAGCCTCATACTGAACACTGTACAGTAACCCTGAGCTCACAGTGATCAGAGCCTCATACTGAACACTGTACAGTAACCCTGAGCTCACAGTGATCAGAGCCTCATACTGAACACTGTACAGTAACCCTGAGCTCACAGTGATCAGAGCCTCATACTGAACACTGTACAGTAACCCTGAGCTCACAGTGATCAGAGCCTCATACTGAACACTGTACAGTAACCCTGAGCTCACAGTGATCAGAGCCTCATACTGAACACTGTACAGTAACCCTGAGCTCACAGTGATCAGAGCCTCATACTGAACACTGTACAGTAACCCTGAGCTCACAGTGATCAGAGCCTCATACTGAACACTGTACAGTAACCCTGAGCTCACAGTGATCAGAGCCTCATACTGAACACTGTACAGTAACCCTGAGCTCACAGTGATCAGAGCCTCATACTGAACACTGTACAGTAACCCTGAGCTCACAGTGATCAGAGCCTCATACTGAACACTGTACAGTAACCCTGAGCTCACAGTGATCAGAGCCTCATACTGAACACTGTACAGTAACCCTGAGCTCACAGTGATCAGAGCCTCATACTGAACACTGTACAGTAACCCTGAGCTCACAGTGATCAGAGCCTCATACTGAACACTGTACAGTAACCCTGAGCTCACAGTGATCAGAGCCTCATACTGAACACTGTACAGTAACCCTGAGCTCACAGTGATCAGAGCCTCATACTGAACACTGTACAGTAACCCTGAGCTCACAGTGATCAGAGCCTCATACTGAACACTGTACAGTAACCCTGAGCTCACAGTGATCAGAGCCTCATACTGAACACTGTACAGTAACCCTGAGCTCACAGTGATCAGAGCCTCATACTGAACACTGTACAGTAACCCTGAGCTCACAGTGATCAGAGCCTCATACTGAACACTGTACAGTAACCCTGAGCTCACAGTGATCAGAGCCTCATACTGAACACTGTACAGTAACCCTGAGCTCACAGTGATCAGAGCCTCATACTGAACACTGTACAGTAACCCTGAGCTCACAGTGATCAGAGCCTCATACTGAACACTGTACAGTAACCCTGAGCTCACAGTGATCAGAGCCTCATACTGAACACTGTACAGTAACCCTGAGCTCACAGTGATCAGAGCCTCATACTGAACACTGTACAGTAACCCTGAGCTCACAGTGATCAGAGCCTCATACTGAACACTGTACAGTAACCCTGAGCTCACAGTGATCAGAGCCTCATACTGAACACTGTACAGTAACCCTGAGCTCACAGTGATCAGAGCCTCATACTGAACACTGTACAGTAACCCTGAGCTCACAGTGATCAGAGCCTCATACTGAACACTGTACAGTAACCCTGAGCTCACAGTGATCAGAGCCTCATACTGAACACTGTACAGTAACCCTGAGCTCACAGTGATCAGAGCCTCATACTGAACACTGTACAGTAACCCTGAGCTCACAGTGATCAGAGCCTCATACTGAACACTGTACAGTAACCCTGAGCTCACAGTGATCAGAGCCTCATACTGAACACTGTACAGTAACCCTGAGCTCACAGTGATCAGAGCCTCATACTGAACACTGTACAGTAACCCTGAGCTCACAGTGATCAGAGCCTCATACTGAACACTGTACAGTAACCCTGAGCTCACAGTGATCAGAGCCTCATACTGAACACTGTACAGTAACCCTGAGCTCACAGTGATCAGAGCCTCATACTGAACACTGTACAGTAACCCTGAGCTCACAGTGATCAGAGCCTCATACTGAACACTGTACAGTAACCCTGAGCTCACAGTGATCAGAGCCTCATACTGAACACTGTACAGTAACCCTGAGCTCACAGTGATCAGAGCCTCATACTGAACACTGTACAGTAACCCTGAGCTCACAGTGATCAGAGCCTCATACTGAACACTGTACAGTAACCCTGAGCTCACAGTGATCAGAGCCTCATACTGAACACTGTACAGTAACCCTGAGCTCACAGTGATCAGAGCCTCATACTGAACACTGTACAGTAACCCTGAGCTCACAGTGATCAGAGCCTCATACTGAACACTGTACAGTAACCCTGAGCTCACAGTGATCAGAGCCTCATACTGAACACTGTACAGTAACCCTGAGCTCACAGTGATCAGAGCCTCATACTGAACACTGTACAGTAACCCTGAGCTCACAGTGATCAGAGCCTCATACTGAACACTGTACAGTAACCCTGAGCTCACAGTGATCAGAGCCTCATACTGAACACTGTACAGTAACCCTGAGCTCACAGTGATCAGAGCCTCATACTGAACACTGTACAGTAACCCTGAGCTCACAGTGATCAGAGCCTCATACTGAACACTGTACAGTAACCCTGAGCTCACAGTGATCAGAGCCTCATACTGAACACTGTACAGTAACCCTGAGCTCACAGTGATCAGAGCCTCATACTGAACACTGTACAGTAACCCTGAGCTCACAGTGATCAGAGCCTCATACTGAACACTGTACAGTAACCCTGAGCTCACAGTGATCAGAGCCTCATACTGAACACTGTACAGTAACCCTGAGCTCACAGTGATCAGAGCCTCATACTGAACACTGTACAGTAACCCTGAGCTCACAGTGATCAGAGCCTCATACTGAACACTGTACAGTAACCCTGAGCTCACAGTGATCAGAGCCTCATACTGAACACTGTACAGTAACCCTGAGCTCACAGTGATCAGAGCCTCATACTGAACACTGTACAGTAACCCTGAGCTCACAGTGATCAGAGCCTCATACTGAACACTGTACAGTAACCCTGAGCTCACAGTGATCAGAGCCTCATACTGAACACTGTACAGTAACCCTGAGCTCACAGTGATCAGAGCCTCATACTGAACACTGTACAGTAACCCTGAGCTCACAGTGATCAGAGCCTCATACTGAACACTGTACAGTAACCCTGAGCTCACAGTGATCAGAGCCTCATACTGAACACTGTACAGTAACCCTGAGCTCACAGTGATCAGAGCCTCATACTGAACACTGTACAGTAACCCTGAGCTCACAGTGATCAGAGCCTCATACTGAACACTGTACAGTAACCCTGAGCTCACAGTGATCAGAGCCTCATACTGAACACTGTACAGTAACCCTGAGCTCACAGTGATCAGAGCCTCATACTGAACACTGTACAGTAACCCTGAGCTCACAGTGATCAGAGCCTCATACTGAACACTGTACAGTAACCCTGAGCTCACAGTGATCAGAGCCTCATACTGAACACTGTACAGTAACCCTGAGCTCACAGTGATCAGAGCCTCATACTGAACACTGTACAGTAACCCTGAGCTCACAGTGATCAGAGCCTCATACTGAACACTGTACAGTAACCCTGAGCTCACAGTGATCAGAGCCTCATACTGAACACTGTACAGTAACCCTGAGCTCACAGTGATCAGAGCCTCATACTGAACACTGTACAGTAACCCTGAGCTCACAGTGATCAGAGCCTCATACTGAACACTGTACAGTAACCCTGAGCTCACAGTGATCAGAGCCTCATACTGAACACTGTACAGTAACCCTGAGCTCACAGTGATCAGAGCCTCATACTGAACACTGTACAGTAACCCTGAGCTCACAGTGATCAGAGCCTCATACTGAACACTGTACAGTAACCCTGAGCTCACAGTGATCAGAGCCTCATACTGAACACTGTACAGTAACCCTGAGCTCACAGTGATCAGAGCCTCATACTGAACACTGTACAGTAACCCTGAGCTCACAGTGATCAGAGCCTCATACTGAACACTGTACAGTAACCCTGAGCTCACAGTGATCAGAGCCTCATACTGAACACTGTACAGTAACCCTGAGCTCACAGTGATCAGAGCCTCATACTGAACACTGTACAGTAACCCTGAGCTCACAGTGATCAGAGCCTCATACTGAACACTGTACAGTAACCCTGAGCTCACAGTGATCAGAGCCTCATACTGAACACTGTACAGTAACCCTGAGCTCACAGTGATCAGAGCCTCATACTGAACACTGTACAGTAACCCTGAGCTCACAGTGATCAGAGCCTCATACTGAACACTGTACAGTAACCCTGAGCTCACAGTGATCAGAGCCTCATACTGAACACTGTACAGTAACCCTGAGCTCACAGTGATCAGAGCCTCATACTGAACACTGTACAGTAACCCTGAGCTCACAGTGATCAGAGCCTCATACTGAACACTGTACAGTAACCCTGAGCTCACAGTGATCAGAGCCTCATACTGAACACTGTACAGTAACCCTGAGCTCACAGTGATCAGAGCCTCATACTGAACACTGTACAGTAACCCTGAGCTCACAGTGATCAGAGCCTCATACTGAACACTGTACAGTAACCCTGAGCTCACAGTGATCAGAGCCTCATACTGAACACTGTACAGTAACCCTGAGCTCACAGTGATCAGAGCCTCATACTGAACACTGTACAGTAACCCTGAGCTCACAGTGATCAGAGCCTCATACTGAACACTGTACAGTAACCCTGAGCTCACAGTGATCAGAGCCTCATACTGAACACTGTACAGTAACCCTGAGCTCACAGTGATCAGAGCCTCATACTGAACACTGTACAGTAACCCTGAGCTCACAGTGATCAGAGCCTCATACTGAACACTGTACAGTAACCCTGAGCTCACAGTGATCAGAGCCTCATACTGAACACTGTACAGTAACCCTGAGCTCACAGTGATCAGAGCCTCATACTGAACACTGTACAGTAACCCTGAGCTCACAGTGATCAGAGCCTCATACTGAACACTGTACAGTAACCCTGAGCTCACAGTGATCAGAGCCTCATACTGAACACTGTACAGTAACCCTGAGCTCACAGTGATCAGAGCCTCATACTGAACACTGTACAGTAACCCTGAGCTCACAGTGATCAGAGCCTCATACTGAACACTGTACAGTAACCCTGAGCTCACAGTGATCAGAGCCTCATACTGAACACTGTACAGTAACCCTGAGCTCACAGTGATCAGAGCCTCATACTGAACACTGTACAGTAACCCTGAGCTCACAGTGATCAGAGCCTCATACTGAACACTGTACAGTAACCCTGAGCTCACAGTGATCAGAGCCTCATACTGAACACTGTACAGTAACCCTGAGCTCACAGTGATCAGAGCCTCATACTGAACACTGTACAGTAACCCTGAGCTCACAGTGATCAGAGCCTCATACTGAACACTGTACAGTAACCCTGAGCTCACAGTGATCAGAGCCTCATACTGAACACTGTACAGTAACCCTGAGCTCACAGTGATCAGAGCCTCATACTGAACACTGTACAGTAACCCTGAGCTCACAGTGATCAGAGCCTCATACTGAACACTGTACAGTAACCCTGAGCTCACAGTGATCAGAGCCTCATACTGAACACTGTACAGTAACCCTGAGCTCACAGTGATCAGAGCCTCATACTGAACACTGTACAGTAACCCTGAGCTCACAGTGATCAGAGCCTCATACTGAACACTGTACAGTAACCCTGAGCTCACAGTGATCAGAGCCTCATACTGAACACTGTACAGTAACCCTGAGCTCACAGTGATCAGAGCCTCATACTGAACACTGTACAGTAACCCTGAGCTCACAGTGATCAGAGCCTCATACTGAACACTGTACAGTAACCCTGAGCTCACAGTGATCAGAGCCTCATACTGAACACTGTACAGTAACCCTGAGCTCACAGTGATCAGAGCCTCATACTGAACACTGTACAGTAACCCTGAGCTCACAGTGATCAGAGCCTCATACTGAACACTGTACAGTAACCCTGAGCTCACAGTGATCAGAGCCTCATACTGAACACTGTACAGTAACCCTGAGCTCACAGTGATCAGAGCCTCATACTGAACACTGTACAGTAACCCTGAGCTCACAGTGATCAGAGCCTCATACTGAACACTGTACAGTAACCCTGAGCTCACAGTGATCAGAGCCTCATACTGAACACTGTACAGTAACCCTGAGCTCACAGTGATCAGAGCCTCATACTGAACACTGTACAGTAACCCTGAGCTCACAGTGATCAGAGCCTCATACTGAACACTGTACAGTAACCCTGAGCTCACAGTGATCAGAGCCTCATACTGAACACTGTACAGTAACCCTGAGCTCACAGTGATCAGAGCCTCATACTGAACACTGTACAGTAACCCTGAGCTCACAGTGATCAGAGCCTCATACTGAACACTGTACAGTAACCCTGAGCTCACAGTGATCAGAGCCTCATACTGAACACTGTACAGTAACCCTGAGCTCACAGTGATCAGAGCCTCATACTGAACACTGTACAGTAACCCTGAGCTCACAGTGATCAGAGCCTCATACTGAACACTGTACAGTAACCCTGAGCTCACAGTGATCAGAGCCTCATACTGAACACTGTACAGTAACCCTGAGCTCACAGTGATCAGAGCCTCATACTGAACACTGTACAGTAACCCTGAGCTCACAGTGATCAGAGCCTCATACTGAACACTGTACAGTAACCCTGAGCTCACAGTGATCAGAGCCTCATACTGAACACTGTACAGTAACCCTGAGCTCACAGTGATCAGAGCCTCATACTGAACACTGTACAGTAACCCTGAGCTCACAGTGATCAGAGCCTCATACTGAACACTGTACAGTAACCCTGAGCTCACAGTGATCAGAGCCTCATACTGAACACTGTACAGTAACCCTGAGCTCACAGTGATCAGAGCCTCATACTGAACACTGTACAGTAACCCTGAGCTCACAGTGATCAGAGCCTCATACTGAACACTGTACAGTAACCCTGAGCTCACAGTGATCAGAGCCTCATACTGAACACTGTACAGTAACCCTGAGCTCACAGTGATCAGAGCCTCATACTGAACACTGTACAGTAACCCTGAGCTCACAGTGATCAGAGCCTCATACTGAACACTGTACAGTAACCCTGAGCTCACAGTGATCAGAGCCTCATACTGAACACTGTACAGTAACCCTGAGCTCACAGTGATCAGAGCCTCATACTGAACACTGTACAGTAACCCTGAGCTCACAGTGATCAGAGCCTCATACTGAACACTGTACAGTAACCCTGAGCTCACAGTGATCAGAGCCTCATACTGAACACTGTACAGTAACCCTGAGCTCACAGTGATCAGAGCCTCATACTGAACACTGTACAGTAACCCTGAGCTCACAGTGATCAGAGCCTCATACTGAACACTGTACAGTAACCCTGAGCTCACAGTGATCAGAGCCTCATACTGAACACTGTACAGTAACCCTGAGCTCACAGTGATCAGAGCCTCATACTGAACACTGTACAGTAACCCTGAGCTCACAGTGATCAGAGCCTCATACTGAACACTGTACAGTAACCCTGAGCTCACAGTGATCAGAGCCTCATACTGAACACTGTACAGTAACCCTGAGCTCACAGTGATCAGAGCCTCATACTGAACACTGTACAGTAACCCTGAGCTCACAGTGATCAGAGCCTCATACTGAACACTGTACAGTAACCCTGAGCTCACAGTGATCAGAGCCTCATACTGAACACTGTACAGTAACCCTGAGCTCACAGTGATCAGAGCCTCATACTGAACACTGTACAGTAACCCTGAGCTCACAGTGATCAGAGCCTCATACTGAACACTGTACAGTAACCCTGAGCTCACAGTGATCAGAGCCTCATACTGAACACTGTACAGTAACCCTGAGCTCACAGTGATCAGAGCCTCATACTGAACACTGTACAGTAACCCTGAGCTCACAGTGATCAGAGCCTCATACTGAACACTGTACAGTAACCCTGAGCTCACAGTGATCAGAGCCTCATACTGAACACTGTACAGTAACCCTGAGCTCACAGTGATCAGAGCCTCATACTGAACACTGTACAGTAACCCTGAGCTCACAGTGATCAGAGCCTCATACTGAACACTGTACAGTAACCCTGAGCTCACAGTGATCAGAGCCTCATACTGAACACTGTACAGTAACCCTGAGCTCACAGTGATCAGAGCCTCATACTGAACACTGTACAGTAACCCTGAGCTCACAGTGATCAGAGCCTCATACTGAACACTGTACAGTAACCCTGAGCTCACAGTGATCAGAGCCTCATACTGAACACTGTACAGTAACCCTGAGCTCACAGTGATCAGAGCCTCATACTGAACACTGTACAGTAACCCTGAGCTCACAGTGATCAGAGCCTCATACTGAACACTGTACAGTAACCCTGAGCTCACAGTGATCAGAGCCTCATACTGAACACTGTACAGTAACCCTGAGCTCACAGTGATCAGAGCCTCATACTGAACACTGTACAGTAACCCTGAGCTCACAGTGATCAGAGCCTCATACTGAACACTGTACAGTAACCCTGAGCTCACAGTGATCAGAGCCTCATACTGAACACTGTACAGTAACCCTGAGCTCACAGTGATCAGAGCCTCATACTGAACACTGTACAGTAACCCTGAGCTCACAGTGATCAGAGCCTCATACTGAACACTGTACAGTAACCCTGAGCTCACAGTGATCAGAGCCTCATACTGAACACTGTACAGTAACCCTGAGCTCACAGTGATCAGAGCCTCATACTGAACACTGTACAGTAACCCTGAGCTCACAGTGATCAGAGCCTCATACTGAACACTGTACAGTAACCCTGAGCTCACAGTGATCAGAGCCTCATACTGAACACTGTACAGTAACCCTGAGCTCACAGTGATCAGAGCCTCATACTGAACACTGTACAGTAACCCTGAGCTCACAGTGATCAGAGCCTCATACTGAACACTGTACAGTAACCCTGAGCTCACAGTGATCAGAGCCTCATACTGAACACTGTACAGTAACCCTGAGCTCACAGTGATCAGAGCCTCATACTGAACACTGTACAGTAACCCTGAGCTCACAGTGATCAGAGCCTCATACTGAACACTGTACAGTAACCCTGAGCTCACAGTGATCAGAGCCTCATACTGAACACTGTACAGTAACCCTGAGCTCACAGTGATCAGAGCCTCATACTGAACACTGTACAGTAACCCTGAGCTCACAGTGATCAGAGCCTCATACTGAACACTGTACAGTAACCCTGAGCTCACAGTGATCAGAGCCTCATACTGAACACTGTACAGTAACCCTGAGCTCACAGTGATCAGAGCCTCATACTGAACACTGTACAGTAACCCTGAGCTCACAGTGATCAGAGCCTCATACTGAACACTGTACAGTAACCCTGAGCTCACAGTGATCAGAGCCTCATACTGAACACTGTACAGTAACCCTGAGCTCACAGTGATCAGAGCCTCATACTGAACACTGTACAGTAACCCTGAGCTCACAGTGATCAGAGCCTCATACTGAACACTGTACAGTAACCCTGAGCTCACAGTGATCAGAGCCTCATACTGAACACTGTACAGTAACCCTGAGCTCACAGTGATCAGAGCCTCATACTGAACACTGTACAGTAACCCTGAGCTCACAGTGATCAGAGCCTCATACTGAACACTGTACAGTAACCCTGAGCTCACAGTGATCAGAGCCTCATACTGAACACTGTACAGTAACCCTGAGCTCACAGTGATCAGAGCCTCATACTGAACACTGTACAGTAACCCTGAGCTCACAGTGATCAGAGCCTCATACTGAACACTGTACAGTAACCCTGAGCTCACAGTGATCAGAGCCTCATACTGAACACTGTACAGTAACCCTGAGCTCACAGTGATCAGAGCCTCATACTGAACACTGTACAGTAACCCTGAGCTCACAGTGATCAGAGCCTCATACTGAACACTGTACAGTAACCCTGAGCTCACAGTGATCAGAGCCTCATACTGAACACTGTACAGTAACCCTGAGCTCACAGTGATCAGAGCCTCATACTGAACACTGTACAGTAACCCTGAGCTCACAGTGATCAGAGCCTCATACTGAACACTGTACAGTAACCCTGAGCTCACAGTGATCAGAGCCTCATACTGAACACTGTACAGTAACCCTGAGCTCACAGTGATCAGAGCCTCATACTGAACACTGTACAGTAACCCTGAGCTCACAGTGATCAGAGCCTCATACTGAACACTGTACAGTAACCCTGAGCTCACAGTGATCAGAGCCTCATACTGAACACTGTACAGTAACCCTGAGCTCACAGTGATCAGAGCCTCATACTGAACACTGTACAGTAACCCTGAGCTCACAGTGATCAGAGCCTCATACTGAACACTGTACAGTAACCCTGAGCTCACAGTGATCAGAGCCTCATACTGAACACTGTACAGTAACCCTGAGCTCACAGTGATCAGAGCCTCATACTGAACACTGTACAGTAACCCTGAGCTCACAGTGATCAGAGCCTCATACTGAACACTGTACAGTAACCCTGAGCTCACAGTGATCAGAGCCTCATACTGAACACTGTACAGTAACCCTGAGCTCACAGTGATCAGAGCCTCATACTGAACACTGTACAGTAACCCTGAGCTCACAGTGATCAGAGCCTCATACTGAACACTGTACAGTAACCCTGAGCTCACAGTGATCAGAGCCTCATACTGAACACTGTACAGTAACCCTGAGCTCACAGTGATCAGAGCCTCATACTGAACACTGTACAGTAACCCTGAGCTCACAGTGATCAGAGCCTCATACTGAACACTGTACAGTAACCCTGAGCTCACAGTGATCAGAGCCTCATACTGAACACTGTACAGTAACCCTGAGCTCACAGTGATCAGAGCCTCATACTGAACACTGTACAGTAACCCTGAGCTCACAGTGATCAGAGCCTCATACTGAACACTGTACAGTAACCCTGAGCTCACAGTGATCAGAGCCTCATACTGAACACTGTACAGTAACCCTGAGCTCACAGTGATCAGAGCCTCATACTGAACACTGTACAGTAACCCTGAGCTCACAGTGATCAGAGCCTCATACTGAACACTGTACAGTAACCCTGAGCTCACAGTGATCAGAGCCTCATACTGAACACTGTACAGTAACCCTGAGCTCACAGTGATCAGAGCCTCATACTGAACACTGTACAGTAACCCTGAGCTCACAGTGATCAGAGCCTCATACTGAACACTGTACAGTAACCCTGAGCTCACAGTGATCAGAGCCTCATACTGAACACTGTACAGTAACCCTGAGCTCACAGTGATCAGAGCCTCATACTGAACACTGTACAGTAACCCTGAGCTCACAGTGATCAGAGCCTCATACTGAACACTGTACAGTAACCCTGAGCTCACAGTGATCAGAGCCTCATACTGAACACTGTACAGTAACCCTGAGCTCACAGTGATCAGAGCCTCATACTGAACACTGTACAGTAACCCTGAGCTCACAGTGATCAGAGCCTCATACTGAACACTGTACAGTAACCCTGAGCTCACAGTGATCAGAGCCTCATACTGAACACTGTACAGTAACCCTGAGCTCACAGTGATCAGAGCCTCATACTGAACACTGTACAGTAACCCTGAGCTCACAGTGATCAGAGCCTCATACTGAACACTGTACAGTAACCCTGAGCTCACAGTGATCAGAGCCTCATACTGAACACTGTACAGTAACCCTGAGCTCACAGTGATCAGAGCCTCATACTGAACACTGTACAGTAACCCTGAGCTCACAGTGATCAGAGCCTCATACTGAACACTGTACAGTAACCCTGAGCTCACAGTGATCAGAGCCTCATACTGAACACTGTACAGTAACCCTGAGCTCACAGTGATCAGAGCCTCATACTGAACACTGTACAGTAACCCTGAGCTCACAGTGATCAGAGCCTCATACTGAACACTGTACAGTAACCCTGAGCTCACAGTGATCAGAGCCTCATACTGAACACTGTACAGTAACCCTGAGCTCACAGTGATCAGAGCCTCATACTGAACACTGTACAGTAACCCTGAGCTCACAGTGATCAGAGCCTCATACTGAACACTGTACAGTAACCCTGAGCTCACAGTGATCAGAGCCTCATACTGAACACTGTACAGTAACCCTGAGCTCACAGTGATCAGAGCCTCATACTGAACACTGTACAGTAACCCTGAGCTCACAGTGATCAGAGCCTCATACTGAACACTGTACAGTAACCCTGAGCTCACAGTGATCAGAGCCTCATACTGAACACTGTACAGTAACCCTGAGCTCACAGTGATCAGAGCCTCATACTGAACACTGTACAGTAACCCTGAGCTCACAGTGATCAGAGCCTCATACTGAACACTGTACAGTAACCCTGAGCTCACAGTGATCAGAGCCTCATACTGAACACTGTACAGTAACCCTGAGCTCACAGTGATCAGAGCCTCATACTGAACACTGTACAGTAACCCTGAGCTCACAGTGATCAGAGCCTCATACTGAACACTGTACAGTAACCCTGAGCTCACAGTGATCAGAGCCTCATACTGAACACTGTACAGTAACCCTGAGCTCACAGTGATCAGAGCCTCATACTGAACACTGTACAGTAACCCTGAGCTCACAGTGATCAGAGCCTCATACTGAACACTGTACAGTAACCCTGAGCTCACAGTGATCAGAGCCTCATACTGAACACTGTACAGTAACCCTGAGCTCACAGTGATCAGAGCCTCATACTGAACACTGTACAGTAACCCTGAGCTCACAGTGATCAGAGCCTCATACTGAACACTGTACAGTAACCCTGAGCTCACAGTGATCAGAGCCTCATACTGAACACTGTACAGTAACCCTGAGCTCACAGTGATCAGAGCCTCATACTGAACACTGTACAGTAACCCTGAGCTCACAGTGATCAGAGCCTCATACTGAACACTGTACAGTAACCCTGAGCTCACAGTGATCAGAGCCTCATACTGAACACTGTACAGTAACCCTGAGCTCACAGTGATCAGAGCCTCATACTGAACACTGTACAGTAACCCTGAGCTCACAGTGATCAGAGCCTCATACTGAACACTGTACAGTAACCCTGAGCTCACAGTGATCAGAGCCTCATACTGAACACTGTACAGTAACCCTGAGCTCACAGTGATCAGAGCCTCATACTGAACACTGTACAGTAACCCTGAGCTCACAGTGATCAGAGCCTCATACTGAACACTGTACAGTAACCCTGAGCTCACAGTGATCAGAGCCTCATACTGAACACTGTACAGTAACCCTGAGCTCACAGTGATCAGAGCCTCATACTGAACACTGTACAGTAACCCTGAGCTCACAGTGATCAGAGCCTCATACTGAACACTGTACAGTAACCCTGAGCTCACAGTGATCAGAGCCTCATACTGAACACTGTACAGTAACCCTGAGCTCACAGTGATCAGAGCCTCATACTGAACACTGTACAGTAACCCTGAGCTCACAGTGATCAGAGCCTCATACTGAACACTGTACAGTAACCCTGAGCTCACAGTGATCAGAGCCTCATACTGAACACTGTACAGTAACCCTGAGCTCACAGTGATCAGAGCCTCATACTGAACACTGTACAGTAACCCTGAGCTCACAGTGATCAGAGCCTCATACTGAACACTGTACAGTAACCCTGAGCTCACAGTGATCAGAGCCTCATACTGAACACTGTACAGTAACCCTGAGCTCACAGTGATCAGAGCCTCATACTGAACACTGTACAGTAACCCTGAGCTCACAGTGATCAGAGCCTCATACTGAACACTGTACAGTAACCCTGAGCTCACAGTGATCAGAGCCTCATACTGAACACTGTACAGTAACCCTGAGCTCACAGTGATCAGAGCCTCATACTGAACACTGTACAGTAACCCTGAGCTCACAGTGATCAGGGCCTCATACTGAACACTGTACAGTAACCCTGAGCTCACAGTGATCAGAGCCTCATACTGAACACTGTACAGTAACCCTGAGCTCACAGTGATCAGAGCCTCATACTGAACACTGTACAGTAACCCTGAGCTCACAGTGATCAGGCCTCATACTGAACACTGTACAGTAACCCTGAGCTCACAGTGATCAGAGCCTCATACTGAACACTGTACAGTAACCCTGAGCTCACAGTGATCAGAGCCTCATACTGAACACTGTACAGTAACCCTGAGCTCACAGTGATCAGAGCCTCATACTGAACACTGTACAGTAACCCTGAGCTCACAGTGATCAGAGCCTCATACTGAACACTGTACAGTAACCCTGAGCTCACAGTGATCAGAGCCTCATACTGAACACTGTACAGTAACCCTGAGCTCACAGTGATCAGAGCCTCATACTGAACACTGTACAGTAACCCTGAGCTCACAGTGATCAGAGCCTCATACTGAACACTGTACAGTAACCCTGAGCTCACAGTGATCAGAGCCTCATACTGAACACTGTACAGTAACCCTGAGCTCACAGTGATCAGAGCCTCATACTGAACACTGTACAGTAACCCTGAGCTCACAGTGATCAGAGCCTCATACTGAACACTGTACAGTAACCCTGAGCTCACAGTGATCAGAGCCTCATACTGAACACTGTACAGTAACCCTGAGCTCACAGTGATCAGAGCCTCATACTGAACACTGTACAGTAACCCTGAGCTCACAGTGATCAGAGCCTCATACTGAACACTGTACAGTAACCCTGAGCTCACAGTGATCAGAGCCTCATACTGAACACTGTACAGTAACCCTGAGCTCACAGTGATCAATGCCTCATACTGAACACTGTACAGTAACCCTGAGCTCACAGTGATCAGAGCCTCATACTGAACACTGTACAGTAACCCTGAGCTCACAGTGATCAGAGCCTCATACTGAACACTGTACAGTAACCCTGAGCTCACAGTGATCAGAGCCTCATACTGAACACTGTACAGTAACCCTGAGCTCACAGTGATCAGAGCCTCATACTGAACACTGTACAGTAACCCTGAGCTCACAGTGATCAGAGCCTCATACTGAACACTGTACAGTAACCCTGAGCTCACAGTGATCAGAGCCTCATACTGAACACTGTACAGTAACCCTGAGCTCACAGTGATCAGAGCCTCATACTGAACACTGTACAGTAACCCTGAGCTCACAGTGATCAGAGCCTCATACTGAACACTGTACAGTAACCCTGAGCTCACAGTGATCAGAGCCTCATACTGAACACTGTACAGTAACCCTGAGCTCACAGTGATCAGAGCCTCATACTGAACACTGTACAGTAACCCTGAGCTCACAGTGATCAGAGCCTCATACTGAACACTGTACAGTAACCCTGAGCTCACAGTGATCAGAGCCTCATACTGAACACTGTACAGTAACCCTGAGCTCACAGTGATCAGGGCCTCATACTGAACACTGTACAGTAACCCTCAGCTCACAGTGATCAGAGCCTCATACTGAACACTGTACAGTAACCCTGAGCTCACAGTGATCAGGGCCTCATACTGAACACTGTACAGTAACCCTGAGCTCACAGTGATCAGAGCCTCATACTGAACACTGTACAGTAACCCTGAGCTCACAGTGATCAGAGCCTCATACTGAACACTGTACAGTAACCCTGAGCTCACAGTGATCAGAGCCTCATACTGAACACTGTACAGTAACCCTGAGCTCACAGTGATCAGAGCCTCATACTGAACACTGTACAGTAACCCTGAGCTCACAGTGATCAGAGCCTCATACTGAACACTGTACAGTAACCCTGAGCTCACAGTGATCAGAGCCTCATACTGAACACTGTACAGTAACCCTGAGCTCACAGTGATCAGAGCCTCATACTGAACACTGTACAGTAACCCTGAGCTCACAGTGATCAGAGCCTCATACTGAACACTGTACAGTAACCCTGAGCTCACAGTGATCAGAGCCTCATACTGAACACTGTACAGTAACCCTGAGCTCACAGTGATCAGAGCCTCATACTGAACACTGTACAGTAACCCTGAGCTCACAGTGATCAGAGCCTCATACTGAACACTGTACAGTAACCCTGAGCTCACAGTGATCAGAGCCTCATACTGAACACTGTACAGTAACCCTGAGCTCACAGTGATCAGAGCCTCATACTGAACACTGTACAGTAACCCTGAGCTCACAGTGATCAGAGCCTCATACTGAACACTGTACAGTAACCCTGAGCTCACAGTGATCAGAGCCTCATACTGAACACTGTACAGTAACCCTGAGCTCACAGTGATCAGAGCCTCATACTGAACACTGTACAGTAACCCTGAGCTCACAGTGATCAGGGCCTCATACTGAACACTGTACAGTAACCCTGAGCTCACAGTGATCAGAGCCTCATACTGAACACTGTACAGTAACCCTGAGCTCACAGTGATCAGAGCCTCATACTGAACACTGTACAGTAACCCTGAGCTCACAGTGATCAGAGACTCATACTGAACACTGTACAGTAACCCTGAGCTCACAGTGATCAGAGCCTCATACTGAACACTGTACAGTAACCCTGAGCTCACAGTGATCAGGGCCTCATACTGAACACTGTACAGTAACCCTGAGCTCACAGTGATCAGAGCCTCATACTGAACACTGTACAGTAACCCTGAGCTCACAGTGATCAGAGCCTCATACTGAACACTGTACAGTAACCCTGAGCTCACAGTGATCAGAGCCTCATACTGAACACTGTACAGTAACCCTGAGCTCACAGTGATCAGAGCCTCATACTGAACACTGTACAGTAACCCTGAGCTCACAGTGATCAGAGCCTCATACTGAACACTGTACAGTAACCCTGAGCTCACAGTGATCAGAGCCTCATACTGAACACTGTACAGTAACCCTGAGCTCACAGTGATCAGAGCCTCATACTGAACACTGTACAGTAACCCAGAGCTCACAGTGATCAGAGCCTCATACTGAACACTGTACAGTAACCCTGAGCTCACAGTGATCAGAGCCTCATACTGAACACTGTACAGTAACCCTGAGCTCACAGTGATCAGGGCCTCATACTGAACACTGTACAGTAACCCTGAGCTCACAGTGATCAGAGACTCATACTGAACACTGTACAGTAACCCTGAGCTCACAGTGATCAGAGCCTCATACTGAACACTGTACAGTAACCCTCAGCTCACAGTGATCAGAGCCTCATACTGAACACTGTACAGTAACCCTGAGCTCACAGTGATCAGAGCCTCATACTGAACACTGTACAGTAACCCTGAGCTCACAGTGATCAGTGCCTCATACTGAACACTGTACAGTAACCCTGAGCTCACAGTGATCAGAGCCTCATACTGAACACTGTACAGTAACCCTGAGCTCACAGTGATCAGAGCCTCATACTGAACACTGTACAGTAACCCTGAGCTCACAGTGATCAGAGCCTCATACTGAACACTGTACAGTAACCCTGAGCTCACAGTGATCAGAGCCTCATACTGAACACTGTACAGTAACCCTGAGCTCACAGTGATCAGGCCTCATACTGAACACTGTACAGTAACCCTGAGCTCACAGTGATCAGAGCCTCATACTGAACACTGTACAGTAACCCTGAGCTCACAGTGATCAGAGCCTCATACTGAACACTGTACAGTAACCCTGAGCTCACAGTGATCAGAGCCTCATACTGAACACTGTACAGTAACCCTGAGCTCACATTGATCAGAGCCTCATACAGAACACTGTACAGTAACCCTCAGCTCAGAGTGATCTGAGCCTCATACTGAACACTGTACGGTAACCCTGAGCTCACAATGATCAGAGCCTCATACAGAACACTGTACAGTAACCCTGAGCTAACAGTGATCTGAGCCTCATACTGACCACTGTACAGGAAACCTGAGCTCACAGTGATCTGATCCTCATACTGAACACTGTACAGTAACTCTGAGCTCACAGTGATCAGAGCCTCATACTGAACACTGTACAGTAACCCTGAGCTGACAGTGATCAGGGCCTCATACTGAACACTGTACAGTAACCCTGAGCTCACAGTGATCAGAGCCTCATACTGAATAAGGTACAGTAACCCTGACCTCACAGTGATCAGAGACTCATACAGAACACTGTACAGTAACCATGAGCTCACAGTGATCAGAGACTCATACTGAACACTGTACAGTAACCCTGAGCTCACAGTGATCAGGGCCTCATACTGAACACTGTACAGTAACCCTGAGCTCACAGTGATCAGACTCATACAGAACACTGTACAGTTACCCTGAGCTCACAATGATCAGAGCCTCATACTGAACACTTTACCGTAACACTGAGCTCACAGTGATCAGTGCCTCATACTGAAAACTGTACAGTAACCCTGAGCTCACAGTGATCAGGGCCTCATATTGAACACTGTACAGTAACCCTGAGCTCACAATGATCAGAGCCTCATACAGAACACTGTACAGTAATCCTGAGCTCACAATGATCAGAGCCTCATACTGAACACTGTACAGTAACTCTGAGCTCACAGTGAACAGAGCCTCATACTGAACACTGTACAGTAACCCTGAGCTCACAGTGATCAGGGCCGCATACTGAACACTGTACAGTAACCCTGAGCTCACAATGATCAGGGCCTCATACTGAACATTGTACAATAACCCTGAGCTCACAATGATCAGAGCCTCATACAGAACACTGTACAGTAACCCTGAGCTAACACTGATCTGAGCCTCATACTGAGCACTGTATAGGAAACCTGAGTTCACAGTGATCTGATCCTCATACTGAACACTGTACAGTAATCCTGAGCTCACAATGATCAGAGCCTCATACTGAACACTGTACAGTAACTCTGAGCTCACAGTGAACAGAGCCTCATACTGAACACTGTATAGTAACCCTGAGCTGACAGTGATCAGGGCCTCATACTGAACACTGTACAGTAACCCTGAGCTCACAGTGATCAGAGCCTCATACTGAACACTGTACTGTAACACTGAGCTCACAGTGATCAGGGCCTCATACTGAACACTGTACAGTAACCCTGAGCTCACAGTGATCAGAGCCTCATACTGAACAATGTACAGTAACCCTGAGCTCACTGTGATCAGGGCCTCATACTGAACACTGTACTGTAACCGTGAGCTCACAGTGATCTGAGCCTCATACTGAACACTGTACAGTAACCCTGAGCTCACAGTGATCAGGGCCTCATACTGAACACTGTACAGTAACCCTGAGCTCACAGTGATCAGAGCCTCATACTGAACACTGTACAGTAACCCTGAGCTCACAGTGATCAGGGCCTCATACTGAACACTGTACAGTAACCCTGAGCTCACAGTGATCAGAGCCTCATACTGAACAATGTACAGTAACCCTGAGCTCACTGTGATCAGGGCCTCATACTGAACACTGTACTGTAATCGTGAGCTCACAGTGATCAGAGCCTCATACTGAACACTGTACAGTAACCCTGAGCTCACAGTGATCAGGGCCTCATACTGAACACTGTACAGTAACCCTCAGCTCACAGTGATCGCGGCCTCATACTGAACACTGTACAGTAACCCTGAGCTCACAGTGATCAGAGCCTCATACTGAACACTGTACGGTAACCCTGAGCTCACAGTGATCAGAGCCTCATACTGAACACTGTACAGTAACCCTGAGCTCACAGTGATCAGAGCCTCATACTGAACACTGTACAGTAACCCTGAGCTCACAGTGATCAGAGCCTCATACTGAACACTGTACAGTAACCATGAGCTCACAGTGATCAATGCCTCATACTGAACACTGTACAGTAACCCTGAGCTCACATTGATCAGAGCCTCATACAGAACACTGTACAGTAACCCTCAGCTCAGAGTGATCTGAGCCTCATACTGAACACTGTACGGTAACCCTGAGCTCACAATGATCAGAGCCTCATACAGAACACTGTACAGTAACCCTGAGCTAACACTGATCTGAGCCTCATACTGACCACTGTACAGGAAACCTGAGCTCACAGTGATCTGATCCTCATACTGAACACTGTACAGTAACTCTGAGCTCACAGTGATCAGAGCCTCATACTGAACACTGTACAGTAACCCTGAGCTGACAGTGATCAGGGCCTCATACTGAACACTGTACAGTAACCCTGAGCTCACAGTGATCAGAGCCTCATACTGAATAATGTACAGTAACCCTGACCTCACAGTGATCAGAGACTCATACAGAACACTGTACAGTAACCATGAGCTCACAGTGATCAGAGCCTCATACTGAACACTGTACAGTAACCCTGAGCTCACAGTGATCAGGGCCTCATACTGAACACTGTACAGTAACCCTGAGCTCACAGTGATCAGAGACTCATACAGAACACTGTACAGTAACCCTGAGCTCACAATGATCAGAGCCTCATACTGAACACTTTACCGTAACACTGAGCTCACAGTGATCAGTGCCTCATACTGAAAACTGTACAGTAACCCTGAGCTCACAGTGATCAGGGCCTCATACTGAACACTGTACAGTAACCCTGAGCTCACAGTGATCAGAGCCTCATACTGAACACTGTACAGTAACCCTGAGCTCACAATGATCAGAGCCTCATACAGAACACTGTACAGTAACCCTGAGCTCACAGTGATCAGAGCCTCATACAGAACACTGTACAGTAACCCTGAGCTCACAGTGATCTGAGCCTCATACTGAACACTGTACAGTAACTCTGAGCTCACAGTGATCAGAGCCTCATACTGAACACTGTACAGTAACTCTGAGCTCACAGTGATCAGAGCCTCATACTGAACACTGTACAGTAACCCTGAGCTGACAGTGATCAGGGCCTCATACTGAACACTGTACAGTAACCCTGAGCTCACAGTGATCAGAGCCTCATACTGAATAATGTACAGTAACCCTGACCTCACAGTGATCAGAGACTCATACAGAACACTGTACAGTAACCATGAGCTCACAGTGATCAGAGCCTCATACTGAACACTGTACAGTAACCCTGAGCTCACAGTGATCAGGGCCTCATACTGAACACTGTACAGTAACCCTGAGCTCACAGTCATCAGAGACTCATACAGAACACTGTACAGTAACCCTGAGCTCACAATGATCAGAGCCTCATACTGAACACTTTACCGTAACACTGAGCTCACAGTGATCAGGGCCTCATACTGAAAACTGTACAGTAACCCTGAGCTCACAGTGATCAGGGCCTCATATTGAACACTGTACAGTAACCCTGAGCTCACAATGATCAGAGCCTCATACTGAACATTGTACAGTAACCCTGAGCTCACAATGAAAAGAGCCTCATACAGAACACTGTACAGTAACCCTGAGCTAACACTGATCTGAGCCTCATACTGACCACTGTATAGGAAACCTGAGTTCACAGTGATCTGATCCTCATACTGAACACTGTACAGTAATCCTGAGCTCACAATGATCAGAGCCTCATACTGAACACTGTACAGTAACTCTGAGCTCACAGTGAACAGAGCCTCATACTGAACACTGTACAGTAACCCTGAGCTGACAGTGATCAGGGCCTCATACTGAACACTGTACAGTAACCCTGAGCTCACAGTGATCAGGGCCTCATACTGAATAATGTACAGTAACCCTGACCTCACAGTGATCAGAGACTCATACAGAACACTGTACAGTAACCATGAGCTCACAGTGATCAGAGCCTCATACTGAACACTGTACAGTAACACTGAGCTCACAGTGATCAGAGACTCATACTGAACACTGTACAGTAACCCTGAGCTCACAGTGATCAGGGCCTCATACTGAACACTGTACAGTAACCCTGAGCTCACAATGATCAGAGCCTCATACTGAACACTTTACTGTAACACTGAGCTCACAGTGATCAGTGCCTCATACTGAAAACTGTACAGTAACCCTGAGCTCACAGTGATCACGGCCTCATACTGAACACTGTACAGTAACCGTGAGCTCACAATGATCAGAGCCTCATACTGAACAGTGTACAGTAACCCTGAGCTCAGTGACCAGAGCTTCATACTGAACACTGTACAGTAACCCTGAGCTCACAGTGATCAGAGCCTCATACTGAACACTGTACAGTAACCCTGAGCTCACAGTGATCAGAGACTCATACTGAACACTGTACAGTAACCCTGAGCTCACAGTGATCAGAGCCTCATACTGAACACTGTACAGTAACCCTGAGCTCACAGTGATCAGGGCCTCATACTGAACACTGTACAGTAACCCTGAGCTCACAGTGATCAGAGCCTCATACTGAACACTGTACAGTAACCCTGAGCTCACAATGATCAGGGCCTCATACTGAATAATGTACAGTAACCCTGACCTCACAGTGATCAGAGACTCATACAGAACACTGTACAGTAACCATGAGCTCACAGTGATCAGAGCCTCATACTGAACACTTTACCGTAACACTGAGCTCACAGTGATCAGAGACTCATACAGAACACTGTACAGTAACCCTGAGCTCACAGTGATCAGGGCCTCATACTGAACACTGTACAGTAACCCTGAGCTCACAATGATCAGAGCCTCATACTGAACACTTTATTGTAACACTGAGCTCACAGTGATCAGTGCCTCATACTGAAAACTGTACAGTAACCCTGAGCTCACAGTGATCTCGGCCTCATACTGAACACTGTACAGTAACCGTGAGCTCACAATGATCAGAGCCTCATACTGAACAGTGTACAGTAACCCTGAGCTCAGTGACCAGAGCTTCATACTGAACACTGTAGAGTAACCCTGAGCTCACAGTGATCAGAGCCTCATACTGAACAATGTACAGTAACCCTGAGCTCACAGTGATCAGAGACTCATACTGAACACTGTACAGTAACCCTGAGCTCACAGTTATCAATGCCTCATACTGAACACTGTACAGTAACCCTGAGCTCACAGTGATCAGGGCCTCATACTGCACACTGTACAGTAACCCTGAGCTCACAGTGATCAGAGACTCATACAGAACACTGTACAGTAACCCTGAGCTCACAGTGATCAGAGCCTCATACTGAACATTGTACAGTAATCCTGAGCTCAGAGTGATCAGAGTCTCATACTGAACACTGTACAGTAACCCAGAGCTCACAGTGATCAGAGCCTCATACTGAACAATGTACAGTAACCCTGAGCTCACAGTGATCAGGGCTTCATACTGAACACTGTACTGTAACCGTGAGCTCACAGTGATCAGAGCCTCATACTGAACACTGTACAGTAACCCTGAGCTCACAGTGATCAGGGCCTCATACTGAACACTGTACAGTAACCCTGAGCTCACAGTGATCGCGGCCTCATACTGAACACTGTACAGTAACCCTGAGCTCACAGTGATCAGAGCCTCATACTGAACACTGTACAGTAACCCTGAGCTCACAGTGATCAATGCCTCATACAGAACACTGTACAGTAACCCTGAGCTCACAATGATCAGAGCCTCATACTGAACATTGTACAGTAACCCTGAGCTCACAATGATCAGAGCCTCATACAGAACACTGTACAGTAACCCTGAGCTAACACTGATCTGAGCCTCATACTGACCACTGTATAGGAAACCTGAGTTCACAGTGATCTGATCCTCATACTGAACACTGTACAGTAATCCTGAGCTCACAATGATCAGAGCCTCATACTGAACACTGTACAGTAACTCTGAGCTCACAGTGAACAGAGCCTCATACTGAACACTGTACAGTAACCCTGAGCTGACAGTGATCAGGGCCTCATACTGAACACTGTACAGTAACCCTGAGCTCACAATGATCAGGGCCTCATACTGAACACTGTACTGTAACCCTGAGCTCACAATGAACAGAGCCTCATTCTGAACACTGTACAGTAACCCTGAGATCACAGTGATCAATGCCTCATACTGAACACTGTACAGTAACCCTGAGCTCACATTGATCAGAGCCTCATACAGAACACTGTACAGTAACCCTCAGCTCAGAGTGATCTGAGCCTCATACTGAACACTGTACGGTAACCCTGAGCTCACAATGATCAGAGCCTCATACAGAACACTGTACAGTAACCCTGAGCTAACAGTGATCTGAGCCTCATACTGACCACTGTACAGGAAACCTGATCTCACAGTGATCTGATCCTCATACTGAACACTGTACAGTAACTCTGAGCTCACAGTGATCAGAACCTCATACTGAACACTGTGCAGTAACCCTGAGCTGACAGTGATCAGGGCCTCATACTGAACACTGTACAGTAACCCTGAGCTCACAGTGATCCGAGCCTCATACTGAATAAGGTACAGTAACCCTGACCTCACAGTGATCAGAGACTCATACAGAACACTGTACAGTAACCATGAGCTCACAGTGATCAGAGACTCATACTGAACACTGTACAGTAACCCTGAGCTCACAGTGATCAGGGCCTCATACTGAACACTGTACAGTAACCCTGAGCTCACAGTGATCAGACTCATACAGAACACTGTACAGTTACCCTGAGCTCACAATGATCAGAGCCTCATACTGAACACTTTACCGTAACACTGAGCTCACAGTGATCAGTGCCTCATACTGAAAACTGTACAGTAACCCTGAGCTCACAGTGATCAGGGCCTCATATTGAACACTGTACAGTAACCCTGAGCTCATAATGATCAGAGCCTCATACAGAACACTGTACAGTAATCCTGAGCTCACAATGATCAGAGCCTCATACTGAACACTGAACAGTAACTCTGAGCTCACAGTGAACAGAGCCTCATACTGAACACTGTACAGTAACACTGAGCTGACAGTGATCAGGGCCGCATACTGAACACTGTACAGTAACCCTGAGCTCACAATGATCAGGGCCTCATACTGAATAATGTACAGTAACCCTGACCTCACAGTGATCAGAGACTCATACAGAACACTGTACAGTAACCATGAGCTCACAGTGATCAGAGCCTCATACTGAACACTGTACAGTAACCCTGAGCTCACAGTGATCAGGGCCTCATACTGAACACTGTACAGTAACCCTGAGCTCACAGTGATCAGAGACTCATACAGAACACTGTACAGTAACCCTGAGCTCACAATGATCAGAGCCTCATACTGAACACTTTACCGTAACACTGAGCTCACAGTGATCAGTGCCTCATACTGAAAACTGTACAGTAACCCTGAGCTCACAGTGATCAGGGCCTCATATTGAACACTGTACAGTAACCCTGAGCTCACAATGATCAGAGCCTCATACTGAACATTGTACAATAACCCTGAGCTCACAATGATCAGAGCCTCATACAGAACACTGTACAGTAACCCTGAGCTAACACTGATCTGAGCCTCATACTGAGCACTGTATAGGAAACCTGAGTTCACAGTGATCTGATCCTCATACTGAACACTGTACAGTAATCCTGAGCTCACAGTGATCAGAGCCTCATACTGAACACTGTACAGTAACTCTGAGCTCACAGTGAACAGAGCCTCATACTGAACACTGTACAGTAACCCTGAGCTGACAGTGATCAGGGCCTCATACTGAACACTGTACAGTAACCCTGAGCTCACAGTGATCAGAGCCTCATACTGAACACTGTACAGTAACCCTGAGCTCACAGTGATCAGGGCCTCATACTGAACACTGTACAGTAACCCTGAGCTCACAGTGATCAGAGCCTCATACTGAACACTGTACAGTAACCCTGAGCTCACAGTGATCAGGGCCTCATACTGAACACTGTACAGTAACCCTGAGCTCACAGTGATCAGAGCCTCATACTGAACACTGTACAGTAACCCTGAGCTCACAGTGATCAGGGCCTCATACTGAACACTGTACTGTAACCCTGAGCTCACAGTGATCAGAGCCTCATACTGAACACTGTACAGTAACCCTGAGCTCACAGTGATCAGGGCCTCATACTGAACACTGTACAGTAACCCTGAGCTCACAGTGATCAGAGCCTCATACTGAACACTGTACAGTAACCCTGAGCTCACAGTGATCAGGGCCTCATACTGAACACTGTACAGTAACCCTGAGCTCACAGTGATCAGGGCCTCATACTGAACACTGTACAGTAACCCTCAGCTCACAGTGATCGCGGCCTCATACTGAACACTGTACAGTAACCCTGAGCTCACAGTGATCAGAGCCTCATACTGAACACTGTACGGTAACCCTGAGCTCACAGTGATCAGAGCCTCATACTGAACACTGTACAGTAACCTTGAGTTCACAGTGATCAGAGCCTCATACTGAACACTGTACAGTAACCCTGAGCTCACAGTGATCAGAGCCTCATACTGAACACTGTACAGTAACCCTGAGCTCACAGTGATCAATGCCTCATACTGAACACTGTACAGTAACCTTGAGCTCACATTGATCAGAGCCTCATACAGAACACTGTACAGTAACCCTCAGCTCAGAGTGATCTGAGCCTCATACTGAACACTGTACGGTAACCCTGAGCTCACAATGATCAGAGCCTCATACAGAACACTGTACAGTAACCCTGAGCTATCAAACTGATCTGAGCCTCATACTGACCACTGTACAGGAAACCTGAGCTCACAGTGATCTGATCCTCATACTGAACACTGTACAGTAACTCTGAGCTCACAGTGATCAGAGCCTCATACTGAACACTGTACAGTAACCCTGAGCTGACAGTGATCAGGGCCTCATACTGAACACTGTACAGTAACCCTGAGCTCACAGTGATCAGAGCCTCATACTGAATAATGTACAGTAACCCTGACCTCACAGTGATCAGAGACTCATACAGAACACTGTACAGTAACCATGAGCTCACAGTGATCAGAGCCTCATACTGAACACTGTACAGTAACCCTGAGCTCACAGTGATCAGGGCCTCATACTGAACACTGTACAGTAACCCTGAGCTCACAGTCATCAGAGACTCATACAGAACACTGTACAGTAACCCTGAGCTCACAATGATCAGAGCCTCATACTGAACACTTTACCGTAACACTGAGCTCACAGTGATCAGTGCCTCATACTGAAAACTGTACAGTAACCCTGAGCTCACAGTGATCAGGGCCTCATATTGAACACTGTACAGTAACCCTGAGCTCACAATGATCAGAGCCTCATACTGAACATTGTACAGTAACCCTGAGCTCACAATGATCAGAGCCTCATACAGAACACTGTACAGTAACCCTGAGCTAACACTGATCTGAGCCTCATACTGACCACTGTATAGGAAACCTGAGTTCACAGTGATCTGATCCTCATACTGAACACTGTACAGTAATCCTGAGCTCACAATGATCAGAGCCTCATACTGAACACTGTACAGTAACTCTGAGCTCACAGTGAACAGAGCCTCATACTGAACACTGTACAGTAACCCTGAGCTGACAGTGATCAGGGCCTCATACTGAACACTGTACAGTAACCCTGAGCTCACAATGATCAGGGCCTCATACTGAATAATGTACAGTAACCCTGACCTCACAGTGATCAGAGACTCATACAGAACACTGTACAGTAACCATGAGCTCACAGTGATCAGAGCCTCATACTGAACACTGTACAGTAACCCTGAGCTCACAGTGATCAGGGCCTCATACTGAACACTGTACAGTAACCCTGAGCTCACAGTGATCAGAGACTCATACTGAACACTGTACAGTAACCCTGAGCTCACAGTGATCAGGGCCTCATACTGAACACTGTACAGTAACCCTGAGCTCACAGTGATCAGAGACTCATACAGAACACTGTACAGTAACCCTGAGCTCACAATGATCAGAGCCTCATACTGAACACTTTATTGTAACACTGAGCTCACAGTGATCAGTGCCTCATACTGAAAACTGTACAGTAACCCTGATCTCACAGTGATCAGGGCCTCATATTGAACACTGTACAGTAACCCTGAGCTCACAATGATCAGAGCCTCATACTGAACATTGTACAGTAACCCTGAGCTCACAATGATCAGAGCCTCATACAGAACACTGTACAGTAACCCTGAGCTAACACTGATCTGAGCCTCATACTGACCACTGTATAGGAAACCTGAGTTCACAGTGATCTGATCCTCATACTGAACACTGTACAGTAACCCTGAGCTCACAATGAACAGAGCCTCATTCTGAACACTGTACAGTAACCCTGAGATCACAGTGATCAGGGACTCATACAGAACACTGTACAGTAACCCTGAGCTCAGTGATCAGAGCCTCATACTGAACACTGTACAGTAACCCTGAGCTCACAATGAACATAGCCTCATACTGAACACTGTACTGTAACACTGAGCTCACAGTGATCAGGGCCTCATACTGAACACTGTACAGTAACCCTGAGCTCACAGTGATCAGAGCCTCATACTGAACAATGTACAGTAACCCTGAGCTCACTGTGATCAGGGCCTCATACTGAACACTGTACAGTAACCCTGAGCACACAGTGATCAGGGGCTCATACTGAACAATGTATAGTAACCCTGAGCTTGCAGTGATCAGAGCCTCATACTGAACACTGTACAGTAACCCTGAGCTCACAGTGATCAGAGCCTCATACTGAACACTGTACAGTAATCCTGAGCTCACAGTGATCAGAGCCTCATAGTGAACACTCTACAATAGCCCTGAGCTCACAGTGATCAGAGCCTCATACTGAACACTGTACAGTAACCCTGAGCTCACAGTGATCAGAGCCTCATACTGAACACTGTACAGTAATCCTGAGCTCACAGTGATCAGAGCCTCATAGTGAACACTCTACAATAGCCCTGAGCTCACAGTGATCAGAGCCTCATACTGAACACTGTACAGTAACCCTGAGCTCACAGTGATCAGAGCCTCATACTGAACACTGTACAGTAACCCTGAGCTCACAGTGATCAGGGCCTCATACTGAACACTGTACAGTAACCCTGAGCTCACAGTGATCTCGGCCTCATACTGAACACTGTACAGTAACCCTGAGCTCACAATGATCAGAGCCTCATACTGAACAGTGTACAGTAACCCAGAGCTCAGTGATCAGAGCTTCATACTGAACACTGTAGAGTAACCCTGAGCTCAGAGTGATCAGAGCCTCATACTGAACAATGTACAGTAACCCTGAGCTCACAGTGATCAGAGACTCATACTGAACACTGTACAGTAACCCTGAGCTCACAGTTATCAATGCCTCATACTGAACACTGTACAGTAACCCTGAGCTCACAGTGATCAGGGCCTCATACTGCACACTGTACAGTAACCCTGAGCTCACAGTGATCAGAGACTCATACTGAACACTGTACAGTAAACCTGAGCTCACAGTGATCAGAGCCTCATACTGAACATTGTACAGTAATCCTGAGCTCAGTGTGATCAGAGTCTCATACTGAACACTGCACAGTAACCCAGAGCTCACAGTGATCTGAGCCTCATACTGAACAATGTACAGTAACCCTGAGCTCACAGTGATCAGGGCCTCATACTGAACACTGTACTGTAACCCTGAGCTCACAGTGATCAGAGCCTCATACTGAACATTGTACAGTAACCCTGAGCTCACAGTGATCAGGGCCTCATACTGAACACTGTACAGTAACCCTCAGCTCACAGTGATCGCGGCCTCATACTGAACACTGTACAGTAACCATGTGCTCACAGTGATCAGAGCCTCATACTGAACACTGTACGGTAACCCTGAGCTCACAGTGATCAGAGCCTCATACTGAACACTGTACAGTAACCCTGAGCTCACAATGATCAGAGCCTCATACTGAACACTGTACTGTAACACTGAGCTCACAGTGATCAGGGCCTCATACTGAACACTGTACAGTAACCCTGAGCTCACAGTGATCAGAGCCTCATACTGAACAATGTACAGTAACCCTGAGCTCACTGTGATCAGGGCCTCATACTGAACACTGTACAGTAACCCTGAGCTCACAGTGATCAGGGCCTCATACTGAACACTGTACAGTAACCCTGAGCTCACAGTGATCAGAGCCTCATACTGAACACTGTACAGTAACCCTGAGCTCACAGTGATCAGAGCCTCATACTGAACACTGTACAGTAACCTGAGCTCACAGTGATCAGAGCCTCATACTGAACACTGTACAGTAACCCTGAGCTCACAGTGATCAGAGCCTCATACTGAACACTGTACAGTAACCCTGAGCTCACAGTGATCAGAGCCTCATACTGAACACTGTACAGTAACCCTGAGCTCACAGTGATCAGAGCCTCATACTGAACACTGTACAGTAACCCTGAGCTCACAGTGATCAGAGCCTCATACTGAACACTGTACAGTAACCCTGAGCTCACAGTGATCAGAGCCTCATACTGAACACTGTACAGTAACCCTGAGCTCACAGTGATCAGGGCCTCATACTGAACACTGTACAGTAACCCTGAGCTCACAGTGATCAGAGCCTCATACTGAACACTGTACAGTAACCCTGAGCTCACAGTGATCAGAGCCTCATACTGAACACTGTACAGTAACCCTGAGCTCACAGTGATCAGAGCCTCATACTGAACACTGTACAGTAACCCTGAGCTCACAGTGATCAGAGCCTCATACTGAACACTGTACAGTAACCCTGAGCTCACAGTGATCAGAGCCTCATACTGAACACTGTACAGTAACCCTGAGCTCACAGTGATCAGAGCCTCATACTGAACACTGTACAGTAACCCTGAGCTCACAGTGATCAGAGCCTCATACTGAACACTGTACAGTAACCCTGAGCTCACAGTGATCAGAGCCTCATACTGAACACTGTACAGTAACCCTGAGCTCACAGTGATCAGAGCCTCATACTGAACACTGTACAGTAACCCTGAGCTCACAGTGATCAGAGCCTCATACTGAACACTGTACAGTAACCCTGAGCTCACAGTGATCAGAGCCTCATACTGAACACTGTACAGTAACCCTGAGCTCACAGTGATCAGAGCCTCATACTGAACACTGTACAGTAACCCTGAGCTCACAGTGATCAGAGCCTCATACTGAACACTGTACAGTAACCCTGAGCTCACAGTGATCAGAGCCTCATACTGAACACTGTACAGTAACCCTGAGCTCACAGTGATCAGAGCCTCATACTGAACACTGTACAGTAACCCTGAGCTCACAGTGATCAGAGCCTCATACTGAACACTGTACAGTAACCCTGAGCTCACAGTGATCAGAGCCTCATACTGAACACTGTACAGTAACCCTGAGCTCACAGTGATCAATGCCTCATACTGAACACTGTACAGTAACCCTGAGCTCACAGTGATCAGAGCCTCATACTGAACACTGTACAGTAACCCTGAGCTCACAGTGATCAGAGCCTCATACTGAACACTGTACAGTAACCCTGAGCTCACAATGATCAGAGCCTCATACAGAACACTGTACAGTAACCCTGAGCTAACAGTGATCTGAGCCTCATACTGACCACTGTATAGGAAACCTGAGCTCACAGTGATCTGAGCCTCATACTGAACACTGTACAGTAATCCTGAGCTCACAGTGATCAGAGCCTCATACTGAACACTGTACAGTAACTCTGAGCTCACAGTGATCAGAGCCTCATACTGAACACTGTACAGTAACCCTGAGCTCACAGTGATCAGGGCCTCATACTGAACACTGTACAGTAACCCTGAGCTCACAGTGATCAGAGCCTCATACTGAACACTGTACAGTAACCCTGAGCTCACAGTGATCAGAGACTCATACTGAACACTGTACAGTAACCCTGAGCTCACAGTGATCAGAGCCTCATACTGAACACTGTACAGTAACCCTGAGCTCACAGTGATCAGGGCCTCATACTGAACACTGTACAGTAACCCTGAGCTCACAGTGATCAGAGCCTCATACTGAACACTGTACAGTAACCCTGAGCTCACAATGATCAGAGCCTCATACTGAACACTGTACAGTAACCCTGAGCTCACAGTGATCAGAGCCTCATACTGAACACTGTACAGTAACCCTGAGCTCACAGTGATCAGGGCCTCATACTGAACACTGTACAGTAACCCTGAGCTCACAGTGATCAGAGCCTCATACTGAACACTGTACAGTAACCCTGAGCTCACAGTGATCAGAGCCTCATACTGAACACTGTACAGTAACCCTGAGCTCACAATGATCAGAGCCTCATACTGTACACTGTACAGTAACCCTGAGCTCACAGTGATCTGAGCCTCATACTGAACACTGTACAGTAACCCTGAGCTCACAGTGATCAGAGCCTCATACTGAACACTGTATATAATGCAGTCTGCATCTTTTCCCTCCAATCTGCATTAAATAAATCTGAGAATTTATTCCAACTGAATCACTTTTTCCTCATGTCACATCTCACAAAATTTAATAAGGTAAAATTTATCTCATTCTCTCTATGTATTATTTCTATACTTGAATAGAGAACTTTTCTTTTAAAAGGTGCTTCTTATTTTAACTTGAATAGAGAACTTTTCTTTTAAAAGGTGCTTCTGTTTTTAACTCTTTAATTATCTCATGTTTGAGGGAATTGGTTCTGCCTAGGCTTGGGGTTGCACACTCGTCTTCGTTCACTGGACCATGGGTCCAAGCACAATTTCAGAGACCTGAACACATAGCTTTTTGTGTAAAGGAGTGCTGTAATGTTGGAGATGCTGATTATTAAATGAATCCAAGGCAGATGTTGACGTACAAAACTCAATAATTATTCACAGGATGCAGCCTTATAAAATATTTGTCCCATAACTACTACTCAAGTGTCCCAGCTGATTGTCTTTATGTATGATCCCAGCCCTATATCAAACAATGTCCATCACCTATGTCTCTTTAACCACATAATCAACAAACCGATAAAACTGCCTTCCAAATGAAATGTTAAACTCGGGCCATTAATGATCCTTTGGCAATATTCAAAGAGCAGAGAGGCTCTCCCTGATATTTTGGCAAGTATTTATCTCTCAATCAGCATCAGTAAAGCAGATTATCTGCTCATTATCATAAAGGTGTTTGGGACCTTGCTGTGCTTTTTCAAAAAATTATTTAATGGGACGTTGATGTCGCTGGCTAGGGCAGCATTATTATTGCCCATCCTTATTTGCCCTTGAGAAGGTGGTGGTGAGCTGCCTTCTTGAACTGCTACAGTCCATGTGGTGTAGGTACACCCACAGGGCTGTTAGGACGGGAGTTCCAGGATTTTGACCTAGCGACAGTGAAGGAACGGTGATATATTTCCAAGTCAGGATGATCAGTGGCTTAGAGGGGAGCTTCCAGGTAGTGGTGTTCGCATGCATCTGCTGCCCTTGTCCTTCTAGATGGTAGCGGTTACAGGTTGGAAAGTGCTGTCTGAGGGGAATTGGTGAGCTGCTGCAGTGCATCTTGGTAGATGGTACACACTGCTACCACAGTGCGTTGGTGGTGGAGGGAGGGGATCGATGTTGGAGGTGGTGGCTGGGCTGCCAATCAAGTGGGCTGCTTTGTCCTGGACAGTGTCAAGCTTGAGTGTTGTGGGAGCTGCACTCATCCAGGCAAATGGAGGGTATTCCATTACATTCCTGACTTGTGCCTTGTAGATGGTGGACAGGCTTTGGGGGATCATGAGGTGAGTTACTCATCCCACGATTCCTAGCCTCTGACCTACTCTTGTAGCCACAGTATTTATATGGCTAGTCCAGTTCAGTTTCTGGTCAATGGTAACTCCCAGGATATTGTTAGTGGGGGATTCAATGATGGTAATGGCATCGAATGTCAAGAGGAGATAGTTAGATTCTCTCTTGTTAGAGATGGTCATTGCCTGACATTTTTGTGGCATGAATGTTACTTGCTTTTTATCAGCCCAAGCCTGGATATCATCCAGGTCTTGCTGCATATGGGCACAGACTGCTTCAGCAGCTGAGGAGTCGCGAATAGTGGTGAACATAGTACAATCATCAGTGAACATCCCCACTTCTGACCTTATAGCGGGGGGGAAGGTGATTGATGAAGCAGCTGAAGATGGTCGGGCCGAGGACACTACCCTGAGGAACTCTTGCACTGATGTCCTGCAGCTGAGATGATTGATCTCCAACAACCACAACCATGCTCTTTTGTGCAAGGTATGACTCCAATGATTTTCCCCCCAGATTCTCATTGACTCCAATTTTGTTAGGGCTCCTTGATGCCACACTTGGTCAGATGTGGCTTTGATGTCAAGGGCAGTTGCTCTCATCTCACCTCTTGAGTTCAGCTCCTGCATCCATGTTTGGACCAAGGCTGTAATGAGGTCAGGAGTTGACTGGCACTGGTGGAACCCAAACTGAGCGTCAGTGAGCAGGTTATTGCTAAGCAAGTGCCGCTTGATAGCACAGTTGATGACCCCTTCCATTACTTTACTGATGATCAAGAGTAGACTGACGGGCCAGTAATTGGCCGGGGTGGATTTGTCCTGCTTTTTGTGTAGAGGACATACCTGGGCAATTTTCCCACATTGACGGGCAGATGCCAGTGATGTAACTGTACTGGAAGTTTGTCCAGGGGTGTGGCAAATTCTGGAGCACAAATCTTCAGTACTGTTGCTGGAATGTTCTCAGGACCCATAGCCTTTGCAGTATCCAGGGCCTTCAGCTGTTTCTTGATATCACGTGGAGGAATTGGTTCCCATGTTTCCTAAATTTATAAAGTCACTATACTTGAAATGTACTTAATATATCATAAAGCCTTTTGGGACATCCTGAGGTCGAGGGAGGAGCTATATAAGTGCATAAACCAGAGGGCACAGTTTTAAAGTGTTTTGCAAAAGGAGCAAATATGAGGTGAGAAAAAATTTCTTTTCACAGCAAGTAGTTAGGTTTTGGAATGCACTGCCTGGAAGTGTGGTGGAGGCAGGTTCGACAGAGGCATTTAAGAGGGCATTTGGTGATTATTTAAATAGAAACAATGTGCGGGGTTATGGGGAAAAGGCAAGAGATTGGCACTAAGTTAAAATGCTCAGAGAGCTAGTGCAGACACGATGGGCCGAATGGCCTCCTTCTGCACCATAACAATTCTGTGATTCATGTCTAAAAGGATAGAGTCGAGTGGTGAATGGTGAAAAGCTAGGATCAGTGAAGGTTCAAAGAGATTTTTTTATATTCGATCATGGGATGTGAGCGTCGCTGGCTAGGCCAGCATTGTTGCCCTTGTTCAGGGAGTCCAAGTGCAGAGATCACTAAAATGTGGTAGTCGGGTACAAAGGATAATTAAAAAGCTAATGAAATGTTAGTATTCATAACTAGATGGTTACAACATAAAGGGGAGGATGTTTTTCTGCAGCTATACTAAGTCTTGGTTAGACCACAGCTAGAGTTTGTGCATGGTCCTGGAATGTGGAAGGCTCAGGATTGATTTGATTGATTTTTTAGGATTTTGAGAGGAATTAATAGGTGAGATAGAAAGCGACTTTTTCTGCTGGTGTAGAAGTCTAGGAGAAGGGGACATAACTTAAAATTAGGACCAAGCCACTGAAGAGAGAAGTTAGGAATGACCTCTTCATGCAAAGGATGGTAGGAGTGTGCAACTCTGTCCAACAAAAAAGCAGTAGATGCTCACTCAATTCATTATTTTAACTCTGAGATTAATGGATGTTTGCTTGTCAAAGGTATTAAGGAAATGGAGCCAAGCCAGATGGATGGAGTCAGGAAAAGGATCAGCTGTGATCTCACTGAATGTCAGAACAGGCTCTAAGGGCTGAATGGTCTACACCTGTTCCTCAGTCAATCCGTCTGTCTGTCTGTCTGTCTGTCTGTCTTTCTGTCTGTCTGTCTGTCTGTCTTTCACAACATTCAGAGGAAATATATAAATATATTTCAGTGAAATGAGGTTGTTGAAATATATGAATAATAATATCAATGACTTTACCCTCATTGGAACATACCAAAATCTGGCTGTACAACTGGATTATCTTCTCCTCTTGGCTTGGCCAGTGCTGGAACCCCAGTTCTGATGTTGCCAAGGCTATTGCTTTCTGAGTGAACAGACAAAAACAGAAGCATTAAATGCAATCACAGTGGATGTTGAGATATACAGCACTGAATAAGCTACTCAGGAGTTCTTGAGTCCAAGCTGCTTTTCTCAGTCTCACCATTAGGATCCTGGTGTGTAGCACACACAGTGCTGACTCAGGAAGAAAACAGAAGTGTAAATAAAAGCAACAAAACTGCAGATGCTGGAAATCCAAAACAAAAACAAAAATACCTGGAAAAACTCAGCAGGTCTGGCAACATCTGTGGAGAGAGAACACAGTTAACGTTTCGAGTCCACATGACTCTTCAACAGAACTAAGGAAAAATAGAAAAGGGGTGAAATATAAGCTGGTTTAAGGGGGTGGGGGAGGGGGTGGGACAAGAAGAGCTGGATAGAGGGCCAGTGATAGGTGGAGATAACCAAAAGATGTCACAAAAGATCTTTTGGTTAACTCAGTTATCTCCCTTAGGTCACCCTTTAGCCTCCTTTGTTCAAAGGAAAACAACCCTAGCCTTTCAACCTCTCCTCAAGCTGCAATTTTCAAGCTCTGGTAACATTCGTGTAAATCTCCTCTGCACTCTCTCCAGAGCAATTACGTCCTTCCTGTAATGTGGTGACCAGGACTGTACACAAAATTCCAGCTGTGGCCTCACTAGCATTTTATACAGTCCCATCATTATGTCCCTGCTTTTGTATTCAATAAAGGAAAGCATTCCATATGCTTTATTGACCACTTTGTCCACCTGTCCTGCCACCTTCAGGGACCTGTGGACATGCACTCCAACGTCTCTCACTTCCTCAACTGGGATGATTCTGATTTGGCAACACTGGGGAATAGTTCTTAATGTTGGTAACACTGGGCCAAGGCTCTGTATGTTGCTAACACTGGGGAATGGGTCTGGATGTTGGCAACACTGGGGAATGATTCTGAATCTTGGCAACACTGTGGAATGCTTCTGGATGCTGGTAACACTGGGGAATGGTTCTGGATGTTGGTAACACTGGGGAATGATTGTGGATGTTTGTCACACTGGGGAGTGGATGTGGATGTTGGTAACACTGGGGAATGTTTCTGGATGTTGGTAACACTGGGGAATGTTTCTGGATGTTGGTAACACTGAGCAATGTTTCTGGATGTTGTTAACACTGGGGAATGGTTCTGGATGTTGGTAACACTGGGGAATGTTTCTGGATGTTGGTAACACTGGGGAATGGTTCTGGATGTTGGTAACACTGGGCAATGTTTCTGGATGTTAGTAACACTGGGGAATGATTGTGGATGTTTGTCACACTGGGGAATGTTTCTGGATGTTGGTAACACTGGGGAATGGTTCTGGATGTTGGTAACACTGGGGAATGTTTCTGGATGTTGGTAACACTGGGGAATGGTTTTTGATGTTGGTAACACTGGTCCAAGGCTCTGTATGTTGCTAACACTGGGGAATGGGTCTAGATGTTGGTTGAACTGGGGAATGGTCCTGGATGTTGCCAAAACTGGGTAAATGCTCTGGATCTTGGTAACACTGGGGAATAGTTCTGGATATTGCTAACACTGGGTAATTGTTTTAGATGTTGGTAACCCTGGGGGATGGTTCTGGATATTGGTCACACTGGGGAAAGGTTCTGGCATTGTTTAAACTGGGCAATAATTCTGGATGTTGCTAACACTGTGGAATGGTGGGATGTTAGGAACACTGGGGAATAGTTCTGGATGTTGGTATAACTGGGATGATTCTGATTTGGCAACACTGGGGAATGGTTCATGATGCTGGTAACACTGGGTCAAGGCTCTGTATGTTGCTAACACTGGGAAATGGGTCTGGATCTTGGTAGAACTGGGCAATGGTTCTGGATGTTGGCAACTCTGAGGAAATATTCTGGATGTTGGAAACACTGGGGACTGTTTTCTGATGTTGGTAACACTGGGCAATGGTTCTGGATCTTGATAACGCTGTGGAATGGTTCTGGATGTTGGTAACACTGGGCAATGGTTCTGGATCTTGATAACGCTGTGGAATGGTTCTGGATGTTGGTAACACTGGGCAATGGTTCTGGATCTTGATAACGTTGTGGAATGGTTCTGGATGTTGGTAACACTGGGCAATGGTTCTGGATCTTGGTAATGCTGTGGAATGGTCCTGGATGTTGGTAACACCGGGGAATGGTTCTGGATCTTGGTAATGCTGTGGAATGGTCCTGGATGTTGGTAACACCGGGGAATGGTTCTGGATGTTGGTAATGCTGTGGAATGGTTCTGGATGTTGGCAACACTGGGCAATGGTTCTGGATGTTGGTAACACCGGGGGATAATTCTGGATGTTGATAACACTGGCGAATGTTTCTGGATGTTGCCAACACTGGGCAATGTTTCTGGATGTTGCTAACACTGGGCAATGTTTCTGGATGTTGCTAACACTGGTGAATGATTCTGGATATTGTTTAAACTGGGGAATGGTTCTGGATGTTAGAAACAATGTGGAATGATTCTGGATATTGTTTAAACTGGGGAATGGTTCTGGATGTTAGAAACAATGTGGAATGATTCTGGATGTTGGTTAAACAAGGCAATGGATCTGGATGTTGGTTAAACTGGGCAATGGATCTGGATGTTGGTTTCACTGGGGAATGGTTATGGATGTTCGTAACACTGGGGAATTGTTTTGGATGTTGGATAGACTTGGGTTGTTTTTGTTGGAGCAGAGAAGGCTGAGGGGCGACCTGATCAAGGTGTACAAGATTATGAGGGGCATGGACAGGGTGGATAGGGAGCAGCTGTTCCCCTTAGTTGAAGGGTCAGTCACAAGGGGGCATAAGTTCAAGGTGAGGGGCAGGAGGTTTAGGGGGGATGTGAGGAAAACCCTTTTTACCCAGAGGGTGGTGATGGTCTGGAATGCACTACCTGGGAGGATGGTGGAGGAGGATTGCCTCACATCCTTTAAAAAGTACCTGGATGAGCACTTGGCACATCATAACATTCAAAGCTATGGGCCAAGTGCTGATAAATGGGATTAGATAGGTAGGTCAGGTGTTTCTCACGTGTCGGTGCAGACTCGATGGGCTGAAGAACCTCTTCCGCACTGTGATTCTATGATTCTGGATGTTGGTAACACTGGGGCAAGGCTGTGGATGCTGGTAGAACTGGGGATGGTTCTGGGTGTTGGCAACGCTGGGGAATGTTTCAGGATGTTGGCAACAGTGGGGAATGATTCTAGATGTTGGTAACACTGGGAAATGATTCTGGATGTTGATAACACTGGGGAAAGGTTCTGTCTGTTGGTAACACTGGGGAAAGGCTCTGGATGTTGGTAACACTGGGAAATGATTCTGGATGTTGGTAACACTGGGGAAAGGCTCTGGATGTTGGTAACACTGGGGAATGGTTCTAGATGTTGGTAACACTGGGCAATGTTTCTGGATGTTGGTAACACTGGGGAATGATTCTGGATGTTGGTAACACTGGGGAATGGTTCTAGATGTTGGTAACACTGGGCAATGTTTCTGGATGTTGGTAACACTGGGGAATGATTCTGGATGTTGGTAACACTGGGGAATGGTTCTAGATGTTGGTAACACTGGGCAATGTTTCTGGATGTTGGTAACACTGGGGAATGATTCTGGATGTTGGTAACACTGGGGAATGGTTCTAGATGTTGGTAACACTGGGCAATGTTTCTGGATGTTGGTAACACTGGGGAAAGGCTCAGGATGTTGGTAGCACTGGGCAATGATTCCGGATGTTGTTAACACTGGGGAATTGTTCTGGGTGTTAGTAACACTGCAGAATGATTCTGGATGTTGGTAACACTGCAGAATGATTCTGGATGTGGGTAACACTGGGGAATTGTTCTGGATGTTGGTAATATTGAGGATATTTTCCAGATGTTGGTAACATTGGTGAATGATTCTAGATGTTGGTAACATTGGGGAATAGTTCTGGGTGTTAGTAACACTGGGGACTGGTCCTGGATGTTAGTAACATTGGGGAATGGTTCTAGATGTTGGTAACACTGGGGAATGGCTCTGGATGTTGGTAGAACCGGGAATGATTCTGGTTTGGTAGCACCGGGGTATGTTTCTGGATGTTATAAGAATGGGGAATTTTTCTAATTTATAAGCAATAAAACGGAAAGTATCATTTATTGAATAACTCATGTGTGTTTGAAAATAACTGGAGTTTCTTTTTTAGTAAGATACTGAGTGTGACAAGTGAATTTCCACTTTTCTGAATCAGGGATCAAAACTGTTCTGCAATCTGCTGGCCCTGTAAATGTGTCGAAACAGCATCTCAGTGACAGCCTTTATTTTATATACCAAGCTGTCAATCTCATCTCTGATCCTGACAGGCTTTGGCAGCAAAATGCGGCAATATATTTTTACCACAGTGTCTCCAGAGGCTGAAGAAGGCAGCTCAACACCATCTTCTCAAGGGCAATTAGGGATGGGCAATAAATGCTGGCCTAGCCAATTGTTTCAGCTCAGCACGTATGCTAGAAACATAGAAAAGAGGAGCAGGAGTAGGCTATTCAGCCCCTTGAGCCAACTCTGCCATTCAACATGATCATGGCTGATCCTCTATCTCAACGCCATACTCCCGCACTCTCCCCACACCCCTTGATGCCACTAGTGTTCAGAAATTTATCTATTGCCTTCTTGAATATATTCATGTGTGGCTTGGACTCCACAGCCTTCTGTGGTAGAGAATTCAATGAAATGGTAGACCTGGCAGTGCAAATGAAGGACTGTTTACACAGTTGCCAGGGTGAATTGTAGCACTGACTATCAGCAGTGTTTGCTCTCAGCTCCATGGGTACATTATGTGCCTCTTTGTACCACTGTGACATGCAGAGCAGGGTGGCCCAGAGCTATGCTAAGTTTGCAGGGCTCATGCAGGGCAATGGCAAGCTCTCTTGGTCTCAGTGCCAATGGCCACCTAGGGAAGGCATCAGAGAACAATAGAAGGGAGTTAGGAGAGTGGACAAGAACATAGGAACATAGAACTTAGGAGCAGGAGTAGGCCACTTGGCCCTTTCAGCCTTCTCTACCATTTGATAAGATCATGGCTGATCTGATTGCGGACTCTACTCCATTTTTCTGTCGGTCCCCCATAAACCTTGACTCCCTTGTCTATCAATAATCTACTTAACTCTGCCTTGAATAAATTCAATGACCCAGCCTCCACTGCTCTCTGGGGAAGAGAATCCCACAGACTAACAAATCTCTGAGAGAAAACATTTCTCCTCAACTATGTATTAAAAGGTAGACCTCCTATTTTTAAACGTTGTCCCTTAGTTCTTATTTTTGAACTATTTCCCCTAGTTCTAGTCTCCCCACATAAGAGGAAGCATCCTCACTGTACTCACTGGAGTTTAGAAGAATGAGAAGGGATCTAATTGAAACAGATAAAACTCTGACATGGATGGACAGACTGGATGCAGGGATGATGTTTCCCCTGGCTGGAGGGGTCTAGAATAAGGGGTCACAGTCTCAGGATATGGGGTCGACCATTTAGGACTGAGATGAGGAGAACTTTCTTCACTTAGAGGGTGGTGAACCTATAGAATTCTCTGCCACAGAGGCTGTGGAGGCCAAGCAATGAATATATTTAAGAAGAAAATGATAGATTTCTAGACGCTAAAGACATCAAGGGGTAAGGGGAGAGAGTGGGAGTACGGCGGTGAGATAGAGGATCAGCCACGATCATACTGAATGCTGGAGCAGGCTCGAAGGGCTCCTCTTTTCTCAGGATCTTATGGCCGGAATGTTATGGCCCTGTTGTGGTGGAGACGGGGCCATAAAATGTGGCAAACCATTCTGAAAACTTCATTGGCTTCGGCTGAACATAAAATCCCACTGTCGTAAAATTCCACCCTATATGTTTCAATATGACCATTTCTCATTCTTCTAAACTCCAATAGGTGTAGGTGCAACCTGTTCAATCTTTCTGAATAAGATAATCCCTGCTTCCCAGGAATACATCAAGTGAACTTTCTCTGAACTGCTTCGAACACATTTATATCCTTTTTCAAATAAGGATACCAAATCTGTACACAGTATTTCAGATGTGGTCTTATCAAGGAATACGTTAAGCCCCTTCTGTCAAATTTTTGCCCAGTCACTTAACCCATCTATATGCCTTTGCAGACTCTCTACCTCCTCTTGACAACTTAATTTCCTACCTATCTTGGCATTATTAGCAAACTTAGCAACTATACATACGTGGAGAGAAGGATAGGAGAGGGGAGTGCAGGGAGGAGAGGTGAGACAAGTGTAGGGGAGTGAAGGAGAGGTGAGTAAAGAGAAAGGGAAGACAGGAGAGAGGAAATGAACAGAGGGGATTGGAGTGTAGGTGGAAAGGAATAGAGTAGAGGGCATTGGAGAGGAGTCAAATAAATGGGAGAGAAGGAGACGGAAATGGAGGGTAGGGGAGTGTAAAGTGGTGGAATTATGTGAAATGGAGGGGAAGGGTGCAGCAGAGTGGAGCACTAGGGAGAGTGGCAAGAGGAAGGGAGATGGTGGAGAGGGGAGGGGAGTGATTGCAGAGGAGGTGTAGAAAGAGGAGGGGAAGGGAGTGGATTCAAGGACAGTAGAGGAGAGATGAGTGGAGGGCAATTAGGTGGAGTGGAAAGGAGGTGGGGGAGGTGAATGGAATGGAGGAGAATTGTGGGGAGGGGAGGAGAGAGGAGCAGAGGGAAGGGGAGGGGAATTGGGCAGAGTTGAGATGAAAGGACTGAGGGAAGGTGCAGAAAGGGGAGGGAAGAGGTGGTGAATTCAGTGGAAGGAAGCGGAATGACTGGACTGAAGTAGAGAAGAGGTGAGCAGTGTAGAGTGGAGGGGAGGTGTGGGGAATAGAAGGGAGAGGAGTAGGGGTGAAGGGAGGGGAGTGAAGGGAAGGGGAAGGAGCAGAGGTGTGGGGAGTCTTTTAAATTTCATTTGTTCATGGGATGAGGGCATCACTGGCTAAGTCAGCATAAATGCTGGCCCAGCCAGCGAAGCCCATACCCTACGAATGAATTTTTAAAAAATATTGTCCATCCCTAATTGCCATTGAGAAGATGGTGGTGAGCTGCCTTCTTGAACTCCATGCAGTCCATGTGGTGTAGAAGCACCCGCTGTGCTGTTAGGGAGGGCACTCCAGGATTTTGACCCAGCAACAGTGAAGGAACAGTAATATAGTTCTAAGTCAGGATGGTGTGTGGTTGGAGGGGAACTTGCAGGTGGTGTATTCACAAGCATCTGCTGCCTCTGTCCTTCGAGATAGTACAGGTTATAGTTTTGGAAGGTGCTGTCTAAGGAGTCTTGGTGAGTTGCTGCAGTGCATCTTGTAGATGGCACACACTGCTGCAACTGTACCTCGATGATGGAGGAAGTGAATGTTTAAGTTGGTGGATAGGGTGCCAATCATGTGGGATGCTTTGTGTTGGTTGGTGCCAAGCTTCTTGACAGTTGTTGGAACTGCACTCATACAGGCAAGTGGAGAGTATTCCATCACACCCCTGATTTGTGCCTTCGACATGGTGGACAAATGCAGGTTAATTAAGGAAAGCCAGCACAGATTTGTTAGGGCAAAATGGTGTTTAACTAACTTGCTGGAGCTTTTTGAAGAGGCAACAGAGAGGGTTGATAAGGGTGATGTAGTTGATGTGGTGTACATGGACTTCCAAAAGGCGTTTGATACAGTCCCGCACAGCAGACTTGCGAGAAAGGTTATAGCTCATGGAATGAAAAGGACAATTGCAACATGGATACAGAATTGGCTGAGTGACAGGAAACAAGAGTAGTGGTTGATGGATGTTTTTCAGGCTGGAGGAATGTTTATAGTGGAGTTCCTCAGGGGTCAGTGTTGGGATCCTTGCTCTTCCTGATATGTATTAATAACACAGGCAGAACACAATTTCAAAATTTGTGGATAATACGAAACTTGGGAGCATTGTGAACTGTGAAGAAGATGGTGTAGAACTTCAAAAGGACATAAACAAGTTGGTGAAATGGGCAGACAGGTGGCAGATGAAGTTCAATGCAGAGAAGTGTGAAGTGATTCATTTGGTAGGAAGAACATGGAGAGATAATATGAAATAAAGGGTACGATCCCATAGTGGGTGCAAGAGCAGAAGGACCTGGGTGTATATGTGCAAAAAGGAGTTGAATAAATACTTTACATCAGTCTTCATGTTAGAAGACACTAATAGCATTCCAAAAATACTAAATAATCAATGGGCAAGGGGGGTGAGGGGAGGATATAAATGCAATAATTATTACTAGAGAAAAAGTACGAGGGAAACTAATGGGCCTAAAGGCCAATAAGTCCCCTGGACCTGATGTGTTACATCCTAGGATATTAAAGGAAGATAGTGGATGCACTGGTAGTAATCTTCCTAGAATCCTTAGATTCTGGAAAAGTCCCAGAGGATTGGAAAACTGCCAATGTAACACCCTTATTCAAAAAGGAAGACAAAAAATAGGTAACTTTAGGCCAGTTAGCTTAACATTCATCATTGGGAAAATGTTACAGTCTATTATAAAGGATGTAATAGCAAAGCATTTAGAAATGCATAATATAATCAAGCAGAGTCAGCATGGCTTCATGAAGGGGAAATCATGCCTAATAAATTTATTAGAATTCTTTGAGGAGGTAACAAGCAGGATAGATAAAGGGGAACCAGTAGATATAATATATTTGCATTTCCAACAGGCATTTTACTAGATACCACACATGAGGCTACTTAATAATATAAGAGCCAATGGGGTTGTGGGGTAGTATATTAACATGGATAGAGGATTGGCTAACTAATAGAAGACAGAGAGCTGGGATAAGGGGGGCATTTTCAGGATGGCAACCTGTAAATAGTGGAGAGCCACAGGGATCAGTGCTGGGGCCACAATTATTTACAATATATATTAATGACTTGGATGAGGGAAATTAATATACTATCGCCAAGTTTGAGGATGACACAAAAATAGGTGGGAAGGCAAGTGGTGAGGATGACACAAGGAGTCTACAGAGGGAAAAAGACAGGTTAAGTGAGTGGGCAAAAGACATGGCAGATGGAATATAATATGGGAAAATGTGAGATTATGCATTTTGGCAGGAAGAATAGAGGAGCTGAATATTATTTAAATGGAGAAAGACTGGAGAAAGCTGCAGCACAGAGGGATTTGGGGGTCCTTGTGCATGAATCTCAAAAAGCTAGCATACAAGTTCAGCAGATAATAGGGAAGGCAAATGGAATGTTGGCCTTTATTTCAAAGGGAATGGAGTATAAAAATAGGGAAATCTTGCTAAAACCAAATAAGGCGCTAGTTAGGCCACACTAGAATACTGTGAACAGTTTTGGTCCCCTTATCTAAGGAAAGATATACTGGCATTGGAGGCAGTCCAGAGAAGGTTCACTAGGTTGATCCTGGGTATGGAGGGATTTTCTTATGAGGAAAGGTTGAGTAGGTTGGGCCTGTACTCATTGAAGTAAAGAAGAATGAGAGGGGACTTTATTGATTAATATAAGGTTCTTAGGGGGCTTGACAGCATAGGTGCTGAGAGATTGTTTCCCCTTGTGGGACAATCTAGGTCCAGAGGGCATAATCTCAGAGTGAGGGGTCACCCATTTAAGACAGATATGAGGATGAATTTCTTCTCTCAGGGGGTAGTCAATCTGTGGAATTCTTTACCACAGAGGGCTGCGATAGAGGCTGGGTCATTAAGTATATTCAAGGCTGAGATGGACAGATTTTTAATCAGTAAGGGAATCAAAGGTTATGGGGAAAAGGCAGGAAAATGAAGTTGAGGAATATCAGATCAACCATGATCTCATTGAATGGCCTACTTCTGCTCCTACTTCTCATGGTCTTATGGTTTTAAATCATTGAAGGTGGCAGGACAGGTTGAGAGAGTGGTTAATAAAGCATACAGTATTCTAGGCTTTATTGATAGGGGTACAGAGTACAAGAGCAAGGAGGTCATGTTGAACTTGAATAGGATGCTAGTTCAGCCTCAGCTGGAGTACTGCCTCCAGTTCTGGGTGCCACATTTTAGGAAAGATGTGAAGGTATCGGAGAGAGTGCAAAAAAGATTCATGAGAGTGGTCCTAGGGATGAGGAACTTCAGTTATGAAGATAGATTGGAGGAGTTGTGATTGTTTCCCTTTGAGAAGAGAAGACTGAGAGGAGTTTTGATAGAGGTATTCGAAACAATGAGGTATCTGGACAGAGTAGATAGGGAGAAACTGTTCCCACTCATGAAAGGATTGAGAACAAGAGGACACAGATTTAGGGCTCGATTTTACATCTCGTGGGCGGGCGTGCGCCCAGCCTGATCACGCGTAAAATAGCGCAAGATGACGTCGGGAGAGCGGTGTCCTGGTGTAATCCTGCGCTCAGGAGATATTTCGGTCAGCGAGTGCACGCAAAAGTCAGAAGCGCGCCCGCCGACAATTAAGAGGGCAATTCAGCCCATTAACGGTGCGATTGACTCCGATTTTTCGTTGCCCGTCCAGCTTTACGGTTGGCGGACGGGCGAATTGGCCAGGCGGCCTTTGCATTTTTCATCAAACCTCATCCATGGGCAGGATGAGATTTCCGCGATGAAATAAAATATAAATAAACTTCTGCGGACAGCATTTTCATTAGCTAAGTTTTCCGGTGATTGATTATGATGCATGGACACTTTTTTTCAGCTTTTGAAGCCTTTACTTTTGCTTTCTCAGGTCTTCAGCTCCCTGAAGGCAGCTGTGCCCGGAGGAAGCTCTCTGCCTTCCGGGAGCTTTCTTGTCAGCGCTGGCCCACGCCCATGTTAACGTCATCACCCACCCTCCTCCTGCTCCCATCCCAGCAGCACTGAAATTTTCAGCACGCATTTCACACTGGCCAGCAGCCAGTTAATTGGCCAGCAGCCAGCACAAAATTGTGGCCGGGGGCCGATCGCAGCTGGCAGTCCGTTTACCAGCCGATCCTGGGCCTGCCGATCGCAGCCCGTCTGCCGAGCTGAAAATTCAGGCCTTAAAGTAATTGGCAAAAGAAGCAAAAATGACGTAAGGAAAGCTTTTTCATGCAGTGAGTGGTTAAGGCCTGGAATGCATTGCCTGTGTGTGGTAGAGACAGGTTCAATTGAAGCATTCAAAAAAATTTTTAGCCTGTTATCTGTAAAGGAAGAATGTGCAGGATTACAGGAAGAGGTGAGGGAATGGCACTAGGTGAATTGCTCATTTGGAGAGCTGGTGCAGACATGATGGGTCGAATGGCCTCCTTCTGTGCTGTAACAATTCTATGATTCTGTGACAGGTATTATGATTAAGGGTAGACTAGGGGAAATGAGGGGAGGTGTGAGGAGTGGAGGGAAGGCAGGGTCATTACTCGTGAACACTATACCGTGATCCTGCTGAAAGTGTGACATGAGGGCAGCAGTGAATTGTTGGTGATGTTCACCATTGTGAAGGACTCACTGACAATAACAATCTGAATACATGAAGAGTGACCAATTGCCCTAAATACTGGAGGGTTGCTGGTGAAACCAGGGTGGGAGTCATTAACTTTAGAAGAGGAGAGAAGAGGAAACACGGAGGCCGGGTAACTGCTTTGTTCTAAGTGAATGTGAAGTGGAGTTTTTAGGGAAGTTGTCAGGCAGTTTGATAACAGTGAGACATCAGGGCTGGAAGGGTTACTGTCACCACATCACCTGCAGCAGGAGAGTTTCTTCCTTGGGCGAAGTCAGTCCTGGAAAGAGATCTTTCAGAATGTTTTCAAACAAGGGGACATCTTCAGCCAGGAATTTGGGGAGATTTGCATCCTTTAGTGCGTGGATGAGAATATGTGATTCATCAGTCTGGCTCATGGGCATCTTGGGATGTCTGCAGAGAAAGTATTTTTAAACATGGTGTTAGAAAAAAAGTTAATCTGAGCATTGAAGTTGTGTTGTTGCTGCGATTGCAGCCCTGAAAGTGACAATGAGATGAATTTCACAGGACAGACAGGAAAACATTAAAATGCATAATCACCATATTAATCCTTTCAATACTGTTCCACTCATCACAGAAAGGCAGTGGTTGCTGTTGGATACAAGGACCAGTCTAACAGGGAGTCATTGCTTGATATAATCTCACAGGGAAGTCAGTGCATGGGATGTGGGCATCACTGGCTAGGCTGGTATTTATTACCCATCTGTAACTGACCTTGTTCAGAGGGCAGTGAAGAGTCAACCTCTGAAGTCACATGTAGGCCAGACCAGCAGGTTGCCTTCCCCAAAGGGCATAAGTGAACCAGACAGGTTTTTAACAACAATGGTTTCATCATTAGACTTTTAATTCTGAATTTTTATTCAATTCAAATTTCACCATCTGCCATGGTGGGATTCAAACCCTGGTCCCCAGAGCATTACCCTGGGTCTCTGGATTACTAGCCCAGCGACAACACCACTATTCCGTCACCTCCCCCTATATCTGCTGGTTACAGTCCCACAGGAAGGTCAGTGTACAGTATATGCTGGGTACAGTATCACACAAAGGTCAATGTACAGTATCTACTGGGCACAGTCACACGAGAAGGTCATTGTTCAGTATCTGCAGTGTGCAGACTCACAGGAAGGCCAGTGTGCAATTTCTGCTGAGTACAGTATCACAGGAAAGTCAGTGTACACTATCTGCTGGGTACAGTCTCACAGGATGGTCTGGGTGCTGTCTAACAAGAAGGTCAGTGTACAGACCCACAGGAAGCTCAGCGTATTGGTTACAAGTGCCACACAAAGGGCACTGTACAGTATCTGCTGGTTACAGTGTCACAAGACAGTCAGAACTGTATCTGCTAGGTACCGTCTCATATGAAGTTCACTGTACAGCATCTGCTGGGTACAGTCTCACAGGATGTTCAGTGTACCGTATCTGCTGGGTACAGTGTCACATGAAGCTCACTGTTCTGTATCTTCTGGGTACAGTCTCACAGGGTGGTCTGTGTACAGTATCTGCTGGGTGCAGTCTCACAAGAAGGTTAGTGTACAGTCCCACAAGAAGTTCAGTGTACTGATTACAGCATCACATGAAGGTCACTGTACAGTATCTGCTGGGTACAGTATCACAGGATGGACAGTGTACAGTATCTGCTGGATACAGTCCCTGGGGAAGGTCAGTGTACAGTATTTGCTGAGTACACTATCCCAGGAAGGTCACTGTACAGTATCTCAGGTGTACAGTCTCACAGTGAGTGTACAGAATCTACTGGGTACAGAATCACATTAAGGTCACTGGCAGAGTGGATGAGATAAGATGATTATAAGCTTTGGTTGTTCCATACCAAGCTTGGACTTTCAAACAAGGTTTTGATCATGAGGTTGCAGGAGAAGAGAAGGACAAAGGTAATGGACAAAAGGATCCTCGGTTAAAGGAAACAAATATTAAGAAAAATGCAAAGGGGGCTGCAGATCCGCTTATTTTCATTAACACCCCAGATGTTTTTCACTGTTAGCAGCTCTGGAAACTCTGGTTAAATATCTCTCAAGGAGATATAGTACATAGAACTTCTGCTGCTGCTGTGTTTCGGGAACAACAGATCCTAGGTTAAAAACAAAAAAACTGCGGATGCTGGAAATCCAAAACAAAAACAGAATTACCTGGAAAAACTCAGCAGGTCTGGCAGCATCAGCGGAGAAGAAAAGAGTTGACGTTTCGAGTCCTCATGACCCTTAGACAGAACTTGAGTTCGAGTCCAAGAAAGAGTTGAAATATAGAGACCTTCTCTCTCTCTCTCTCTCTTCCCACCCCCCCTCTCCCACACACCTTAAACCAGCTTATATTTCAACTCTTTCTTGGACTCGAACTCAAGTTCTGTCGAAGGGTCATGAGGACTCGAAACGTCAACTCTTTTCTTCTCCGCCAATGCTGCCAGACCTGCTGAGTTTTTCCAGGTAATTCTGTTTTTGTTACAGATCCTAGGTTGTCAGAATGCTTAGTAAAAACGTTACATTTGCCACATCACAGCTTCAGTTACTGAGGATGATAAACAAGCATGTTTAGCAGACGGTGTTCATTAAAGCACCCAGATACATAATTCATCGACCTTTCATCACTCCACCACTCAGAACTATGGTGCAAATTAGCCTCCTCAGTTACAATTAGCTGTGTTACTTTCAGTCCCTGGCTGAGTACTGTTGATTAAATCTTGTGGATTAGATAATAACTGTCATGTCTCTCAGGCTGGCAGCACTCCCAAGAGGAAGTGCAACGCCCAAGCCTCTTTCATGCTGCTGAGGGTACTGACAGACCTGCTATCATGGTACATGACAGCAGGATCCCAGGTCACTTCCAAGCAGGCATGAGATGCTGAACAATCAGCAGTGAGCAGAGACAAACAGTGGCTCCAGAACCAAAGTTCCCAGCTTCCGCAGGATGTTTTCCAGCTGTCAGAGATAAACCTATTAGAGGGCATCAACAACAAAAACATCCATTTATAGAGCCCAATTAACCAGGTAGAAGCAGATTCAATGGCAACTTTTAAAGGGGAATTTGATAAAATTCTTGAAGGGTGGAGGTCTATGAAGGAGCAGGGTGGAGGGATTTACAAATAGGGGGCACAGACATAATGGGCCAAATAGTCCCCCTATGCTGTCTCATTTGAAACATAAAGTCGAATTAAACTAAACTTATAATTGGAATGATACTTTTGTTGTCAGCTTTGTTCAGATATTTAGCAGCATTATCTCAAGAATTGGCTTCACTGAGTCAGACACCCAGCTGCAAACAGGAGAGAGATATCGACCTCCATCTGTGGCCTGCAGGAAGGGAGCCTGTGAGCAGGGCAATGCAACTCAGACCGTCCCTCTCATCTATCTCCCTTGTTAACTGCTTCACCCTCAAGGTTCTGGTTGAGATTGGAACCATCCATCATGGGGAAATCTCTGATAGACAGTTCGTCCCATCCCCTCGGTACAGTTGGCATCTATCAGGGAGAAACTGAACAGCTCCCCATTAGTGCACTTACTCAATCTCAACTGCTCTCTTCTTCTGTCCTGCCATCACTAGCACAGACTTTATGGACCTCATTCCAAAGTCATAATGGTCCTAAGGAGACAGGAAAGGAGAGTGGATTGAGAGTTCAGAGATAGACACTTCAGTAACAACAATAACTTGTAGATATTTAGCACCTTTAAAGTAATAAAACATCCCACGAGGCTTCACAGAAGCATTTTTTTATTCCATCACAGGCTGTGGGTGTCATTGGCTGGGCCAGCATTTATTGCCTATCCCCAGTTGCCCTTAAATGGGCGACCCCTTATTTTTAAACAGTGACCCCTAGTTCTAGATTCTCCCACAAGAGGAAACATCCTCTCCACATCCTGTCAAGCCCCCTCAGGATCTTATATGTTTCGATCAAGTTGTGTCTTACTGTTCTAAACTCCAGCAGATACAAACCTAGTCTGTCCAACCTTTCCTCATAAGGCAATCCATCCATTCCAGCTATTAGTCTGGTAAACCTTCTCTGAACAGCTTCCAATGCATTTATATCCTTCCTTAAATAAGGTGATCAATACTGTACACAGTACTCCAGATGTGGACTCACTAGTGCCCTGTACAACTGAAGCATAACCTCCTTACTCTTGTAATCAATCCCCCCTCAATAAATGATAACATTCTATTAGCTTTCTTAATTACTTGCTGTACTTGCATACTAACCTTTTGTGATTCATGCACTAGGACACCCAGATCCCTCTGCACCTCAGAGCTCTGCAATCTCTCACCATTTAGATAATATGCTTCTCTTTTATTCTTCCTGCCAAAATGGACAATTTCATATTTTCCCATATTATACTCCATCTACCAGATCTTTGCCCCTTCACTTAACCTATTTATATCTGTTTGGAGTCTCCTTATGTCCTCTTCACAACTTACTTTCCTACCTATTTTTGTGTCATTAGCAAATTGGGCAACCATTCCTTTAATCCCTTCATCCAAGTCATTTCTATAAATTGTAAACTGTTGAGGTCCCAGCACTGATCCCTGTGGCACACTGCTCGTTCCATCTTGCCAAACTGAAAAAGGCCCAATTATGGCTACTTTCTGTTTTCTGTTAGCCAGCCAATCTTCTGTCCATGCCAATATGTTACCCCCTACACCATGAGCTTTGATTTTCAGCAATAACCTTTGATGTGGCCTTCTTGAAATCTAAGTACAGGACATCCTCCGGTTCCCCTTTATCCACAGCACACATTACTTCCTCAAAGAACTCCAATAAGCTGGTTAAACATGATTTCCCTTTCACAAAGCCATGTTGTCTTGCCTAATGACCTTGAGCTTCTTGAACTGCTGGAGTCCATGTGGTATAGGTATGCCCACAGTGCTGCTTGGGAAGGATTTCAAGGATTTTGACTGAGCGACAGTGATGGGACAGTGATGTATTTCCAATTCAGGATGGTGAGTGGCTTGGAGAGGAACTTGCGGGTGATGCTGTTACAATACTTCTGCTACCCTTGTCCTTCGAGGTGGTAGAGATCACAGGTTTGGAAAGTGCCGTTGAAGGAGCCTTGGTGAATTGCTGCAGTACATTTTGTAAATGGCACACACTGCCGTCTCTGTGCATTTGTGGTGGGGGGGAGAAAATGTTTAAGGTAGTGGCCGGGGTGCAGATCATGTAGGCTTTTTTGTCTTGGATTATAAAACAGAATATAATACTGAACCACATAAGGATAAATGAGGGCAGAATGCCAATACCTTGTTCAGAGAAGTAGGTTTTAATGACAGTCTTAAAGGAGGAAAGCACAGTAGAAAGGCATAGAGGTTTAGGGAGGGTATTTCAGAGCGTGGGGCCTGGGCAGCTGAAGGCAGGGCCACAAATGGTGGAGAAATTAAAATTGGGGATGCTCATGAGGACAAAATTAGATGAGTACAGATATCCTGAGGGGGTTGTAGGGCTGGAGGAGATTACAGAGATAGAGAGGTACAAGCCCATGGAGGGATTTGAAAACAAGGATGAGAATTTTAATATTGTGGTGTTAACTGGGAGCCAGCATAGGTCAGTGAGCAGAGCACATAGGATGTTATTTATGAGTTTGAGAAGAATTGATCAGTACTGTGGCAGGAGCAGAGGCCAAGAACATGGAGTTCCAGGAAGGATGCTCATGAATTTGGGAGGTGGCAACATGTTTATGGACCTTGGAGAGGAAAGGGAGATTGGAGATGGGGTGGAGGGGTCAAGGGTTGGTTTTTGCAGGAGAGGGGTGATATCAGATGGAGGAGCAGAACCTGCAGAAAGCGAACCATTAACAATGTCAGCTAAAATGGAAGCCAGGAAGAAAGGTGGGTGGTCAGTTTTTGAATGGGAATAAAGTAGCGAGAGCAAGAGCTGGGTCTCATGGACAAGATGAGCTCAGAAAGGACATGAGGAGAGAAAGGAGAGAAATTAAAGAAGGAAATGAATTTTCTCAGGGCTAGATGTTATTGTATACTACAAGTATTTAATTGTTTGCAGGTGGGGGGCATTAACTGGGGATTCATTTGAGTTTCATATAGACACAAACTAAAACTGTGGTTGTTATGTTAGGAAATGTTTGCTTGAAATGTGAAACTTTGTAAATTAATATAAAAGTGAGTAAAGAGTGCTCCATTTCTAATCTTCATCAATTGGTTTTCAGGAATAGGACCAGGGAGAATCTTAGAGGAAGTTTGACCGTATGGGCTAGTGGAAGGGAGGGAAGCGATAGATGCAGCTGATCAGTCTTGGTGACAAAGAGTTCCTCACACTTGTTGTTGGAGGTGAGGGTGGAGGAGACTGGGAGAGGTGTTTTAGAAGATGGTTTGCAATAAAGGGAAGAAGCCAGGGTTACCTAAAATATTTAATCAACAGCGTTTGTGTTATTGCTGAGAAAAGAGATTTTTTTGTCAAAGCTTTTCATCTTGCACTCATCAGGACAATTTGCAGGAATATCAAATGTAAAGGGAACAACACCACATGGACTGCAGCGGTTCAAGAAGGCAGCTCATCACCACCTTCTTGAGGACAATTAGCAATGGGCAATAAATGCTGGTTTGGTCAGCAATCCCCACATCCCGTAAAAAAACAATTTATACTGTATGAGAAGAGGATGCTGATTGGTTGAAAAGTGGACTCTGATTGGTAGAGGCGTTGCCACAGGGAATGCACTAGTGATGGTGACTGACAGTTAACTGCTAAGCATTGTTTGAGATTTAAACGAGGCAGCTTGACACTGATTGGTCAAGGCATTGCCCTGAGGGATGAACCAGCAAATGGCTTTCAGGTATTTTATTTAACTGGAATGGGCGCAATGTGTGTACATGCTTTTTCTGTTCGCAGAGAACAGGGCCCTGTGTATTAATATATGTAGCTTCAGTACATGCAAATGTGCCACACTGCAAGCTCAACTGATAATCTTAAATTGGTTGCCAGCATAATTCTTAACATGGAGATAAAAACAAAAAAACTGCGGATGCTGGAAATCCAAAACAAAAACAGAATTACCTGGAAAAACTCAGCAGGTCTGGCAGCATCGGCGGAGAAGAAAAGAGTTGATGTTTCGAGTTCTCATGACCCTTCGACAGAACTTGAGTTCGAGTCCAAGAAAGAGTTGAAATATAAGCTGGTTTAAGGTGTGTGTGTGGGGGGCGGAGAGAGAGAGAGACAGAGAGGTGGAGGGGGGGTGGTGTGGTTGTAGGGACAAACAAGCAGTGATAGAAGCAGATCATCAAAAGATGTCAACGACAATAGTACAATGGAACACATAGGTGTTAAAGTTAAAGTTGGTGATATTATCTAAACGAATGTGCTAATTAAGAATGGATGGTAGGGCACTCAAGGTATAGCTCTAGTGGGGTTTTTTTTTTTATTTTTTTTTATAATGGAAATAGGTGGGAAAAGGAAAATCTTTATAATTTATTGGAAAAAAAAAGGAAGGGGGAAACAGAAAGGGGGTGGGGATGGGGGAGGGAGCTCACGACCTAAAGTTGTTGAATTCAATGTTCAGTCCGGAAGGCTGTAAAGTGCCTAGTCGGAAGATGAGGTGTTGTTCCTCCAGTTTGCGTTGGGCTTCACTGGAACAATGCAGCAAGCCAAGGACAGACATGTGGGCAAGAGAGCAGGGTGGAGTGTTAAAATGGCAAGCGACAGGGAGGTTTGGGTCATTCTTGCGGACAGACCGCAGGTGTTCTGCAAAGCGGTCGCCCAGTTTACGTTTGGTCTCTCCAATGTAGAGGAGACCACATTGGGAGCAACGAATGCAGTAGACTAAGTTGGGGCAAATGCAAGTGAAATGCTGCTTCACTTGAAAGGAGTGTTTGGGTCCTTGGACGGTGAGGAGAGAGGAAGTGAAGGGGCAGGTGTTGCATCTTTTGCGTGGGCATGGGGTGGTGCCATAGGAGGGGGTTGAGGAGTAGGGGGTGATGGAGGAGTGGACCAGGGTGTCCCGGAGGGAGCGATCCCTACGGAATGCCGATAAGGGGGGTGAAGGGAAGATGTGTTTGGTGGTGGCATCATGCTGGAGTTGGCGGAAATGGCGGAGGATGATCCTTTGAATGCGGAGGCTGGTGGGGTGATAAGTGAGGACAAGGGGACCCTATCATGTTTCTGGGAGGGAGGAGAAGGCATGAGGGCGGATGCGCGGGAGATGGGCCGGACACGGTTGAGGGCCCTGTCAACGACCATGGGTGGAAAACCTCGGTTAAGGAAGAAGGAGGACATGTCAGAGGAACTGTTTTTGAATGTAGCATCATCGGAACAGATGCGATGGAGGCGAAGGAACTGAGAGAATGGGATGGAGTCCTTACAGGAAGCAGGGTGTGAGGAGCTGTAGTCGAGATACCTGTGGGAGTCGGTGGGTTTGTAATGGATATTGGTGGACAGTCTTTCACCAGAGATTGAGACAGAGAGGTCAAGGAAGGGAAGGGAAGTGTCAGAGATGGACCACATGAAAATGATGGAGGGGTGGAGATTGGAAGCAAAATTAATAAATTTTTCCAAGTCCCGACGAGAGCATGAAGCGGCACCGAATAATCATCGATGTACCAGAGAAAGAGTTGTGGAAGGGGGCCGGAGTAGGACTGCAACAAGGAATGTTCCACATACCCCATAAAGAAACAGGCATAGCTGGGGCCCATGAGGGTAACCATAGCCACACCTTTTATTTGGAGGAAGTGAGAGGAGTTGAAGGAGAAATTGTTCAGCGTGAGAACAAGTTCAGCCAGACGGAGGAGAGTAGTGGTGGATGGGGATTGTTCGGGCCTCTGTTCGAGGAAGAAGCTAAGGGCCCTCAGACCATCCTGGTGGGGGATGGAGGTGTAGAGGGATTGGACGTCCATGGTGAAGAGAAAGTGGTTGGGGCCAGGGAACTGGAAATTGTTGATGTGACGTAAGGTGTCAGAGGAATCACGGATGTAGGTGGGAAGGGACTGGACAAGGGGAGAGAGAAGGGAGTCAAGATATCGAGAAATGTTTGTTTGTCCCTACAACCACACCCCGCCCCCCTCCACCTCTCTGTCTCTCTATCTCTCCGCCCCCCACACACACACCTTAAACCAGCTTATATTTCAACTCTTTCTTGGACTCGAACATGACCTGTCGAAGGGTCATGAGGACTCGAAATGTCAACTCTTTTTTTCTCCGCCGATGCTGCCAGACCTGCTGAGTTTTTCCAGGTAATTCTGTTTTTGTTTTGGATTTCCAGCATCCGCAGTTTTTTTGTTTTTATCTCTGTGTTTAATTGACTGCCACTGCTCTTCAAGAAATGCCTACCTCCTTGAAGAAGTTCTGTTCCTCTCTGCGACAAGATTTCCGTATCTCTCTGTTGTCTTGCTCACCTTCCTTGCTTTCCATTTCCCTCCTGGTGTTTGACAAGGTGTTTACTAAAACCCGCTTTCACAGCCATATCTCCTTTCTCAGTGACTGTCTCCGTCTCCGACTTACCCCACGTGGATTTCAACTGAAATTCCACCCCTCATGTTTCGAACCCACCCAGGATTACAGGTATCTCCGGGACAAAAAACGTTTCTCGGACTGCTGTTCCCGTCACATTCTGAAATCCACACTCAGTGCCATGCGCCGCCATATGAACACACTCGACCTCTCCCTCCAGCAGCACCGCCGTACCTTTTTTCAAAGCTGCGCATGCCCCCAGTTTCATTTTATCCTTCGGCTCATCCGACGCCTCAACAAGAAACTTTTTCTCTTTCTCTCAAGTGCTAAGGAACGCAAGCTCCAACAACTCATCGACACCAACACCCATCTAGGACCCTCCACCCCTGCCTGTCCCTCCGTCCCCACCCTTTCTTCCAATCCCAACCCCAGCCTTGTATTCACTATACCCCCTGACCTTCCCCTCTCCGATGCTGAACGTTCAGTGCTCAGCAAAGGACTTAGTTTCATACCCTTACGCCCTCACCTCAATGAATTTCGGGCTCGGCATGATACTGAACTCTTCTTCCGCTGCCTTCGTTTCCGGGCTCACTCCTTTGGGCAGGAGTCCTCTCCCAGTTCAACGGATCCTTTTACCCATCTCCAATATTCTCCCTGCACCTGGACCCCTCCCTCTGGATTCTTACCTTCTCTTGATCTTTTCATTGAGAACTGTCGGCGCGACATTAGTCGTCTCAATTTCTCTGCTCCTCTCACCCATTCTAATCTCTCTCTCGCTGAACTTACTGCACTCCATTCTCTCAGGTCCAACCCTGACATTGTCATCAAACCCGCTGACAAGGGTGGTGCTGTTGTTGTCTGGCGCACTGACCTCTACCTCGCGGAGGCTGAGCGTCAACTCGCAGACACTTCCTCCTACCTCTCCCTGGACCATGACCCCACCACTGAACATCAAGCCATTGTTTCCAGGACTGTCACTGACCTCATCTCCTCTGGGGATCTCCCTCCCACAGCTTCCAACCTGATAGTCGCCCAACCTCGGACGGCCCGCTTCTATCTCCTACCCAAAATCCACAAACAGAACTGCCCCGGTAGACCGATCGTCTCAGCTTGCTCCTGCCCCACAGAACTCATTTCTCGTTATCTTGACTCCCTTCTCTCTCCCCTTGTCCAGTCCCTTCCCACCTACATCCGTGATTCCTCTGACACCTTACGTCACATCAACAATTTCCAGTTCCCTGGCCCCAACCACTTCCTCTTCACCATGGACGTCCGATCCCTCTACACCTCCATCCCCCACCAGGATGGTCTGAGGGCCCTTAGCTTCTTCCTCGAACAGAGGCCCGAACAATCCCCATCCACCACTACTCTCCTCCGTCTGGCTGAACTTGTTCTCACGCTGAACAATTTCTCCTTCAACTCCTCTCACTTCCTCCAAATAAAAGGTGTGGCTATGGGTACCCGCATGGGCCCCAGCTATGCCTGTCTCTTTATGGGGTATGTGGAACATTCCTTGTTGCAGTCCTACTCCGGCCCCCTTCCACAACTCTTTCTCCGGTACATCGATGATTACTTCGGTGCCGCTTCATGCTCTCGTCGGGACTTGGAAAAATTTATTAATTTTGCTTCCAATCTCCACCCCTCCATCATTTTCACGTGGTCCATCTCTGACACTTCCCTTCCCTTCCTTGACCTCTCTGTCTCAATTTCTGGTGATAGACTGTCCACCAATATCCATTACAAACCCACCGACTCCCACAGCTATCTCGACTACTGCTCCTCACACCCCGCTTCCTGTAAGGACTCCATCCCATTCTCTCAGTTCCTTCGCCTCCATCGCATCTGTTCCGATGATGCTACATTCAAAAACAGTTCCTCTGACATGTCCTCCTTCTTCCTTAACCGAGGTTTTCCACCCACGGTCGTTGACAGGGCCCTCAACCGTGTCCGGCCCATCTCCCGCGCATCCGCCCTCATGCCTTCTCCTCCCTCCCAGAAACATGATAGGGTCCCCCTTGTCCTCACTTATCACCCCACCAGCCTCCGCATTCAAAGGATCATCCTCCGCCATTTCTGCCAACTCCAGCATGATGCCACCACCAAACACATCTTCCCTTCACCCCCCTTATCGGCATTCCGTAGGGATCGCTCCCTCCGGGACACCCTGGTCCACTCCTCCATCACCCCCTACTCCTCAACCCCCTCCTATGGCACCACCCCATGCCCACGCAAAAGATGCAACACCTGCCCCTTCACTTCCTCTCTCCTCACCGTCCAAGGACCCAAACACTCCTTTCAAGTGAAGCAGCATTTCACTTGTATTTCCCCCAACTTAGTCTACTGCATTCGTTGCTCCCAATGTGGTCTCCTCTACATTGGAGAGACCAAACGTAAACTGGGCGACCGCTTTGCAAAACACCTGCGGTCTGTCCGCAAGAATGACCCAAACCTCCCTGTCGCTTGCCATTTTAACACTCCACCCTGCTCTCTTGCCCACATGTCTGTCCTTGGCTTGCTGCATTGTTCCAGTGAAGCCCAACGCAAACTGGAGGAACAACACCTCATCTTCCGACTAGGGACTTTACAGCCTTCCGGACTGAATATTGAATTCAACAACTTTAGGTCGTGAGCTCCCTCCCCCATCCCCACCCCCTTTCTGTTTCCCCCTTCCTTTTTTTTTTCCAATAATTTATAAAGATTTTCCTTTTCCCACCTATTTCCATTATATAAAAAAAAATTTAAAAAAAAACCCCACTAGAGCTATACCTTGAGTGCCCTACCATCCATTCTTAATTAGCACATTAGTTTAGATAATATCACCAACTTTAACTTTAACACCAATGTGTTCTATTGTACTATTGTCGTTGACATCTTCTGATGATCTGCTTCTATCACTGCTTGTTTGTCCCTATAACCACACCACCCCCCCTCCACCTCTCTGTCTCTCTATCTCTCCGCCCCCCACACACACACCTTAAATCAGCTTATATTTCAATTCTTTCTTGGACTCGAACTCAAGTTCTGTCGAAGGGTCATGAGGACTCGAAACATCAACTCTTTTCTTCTCCGCCGATGCTGCCGGACCTGCTGAGTTTTTCCAGGTAATTCTGTTTTTGTTTTTAATTCTTAACATGCTAAGGATTACTTAGCTAATATTGTCCAATCGCAGAATCACATCTAACGTTGGACACTGTGTTTTGAGTTTTGCAATCATGGGCTGACTGGGCACAGTCTGTACCTTGCCTGTTGTGAACAGTGGCTGGGACATGCTGTCTGATATGATCCGCCAGTCTTTGAGATGTACGGCCTACATACCTAGCATCACACTGGCACTGAAATTTATATACCACATTACTCATTTGTGGTTCAATGGCTGCAACCTGTTAGTGGTGAATACACTCATGTTGCTACTGCATAGTAACAATGTGAAGCACTTAGCTTCACCTTGCCCTTCCAGGGTAATCTGAGGTAGTTTGGTAAACTTTTCAGGGCCAAAAGTGATGGCCTTAGGCCCATTCATGAATTTGTGTGACATACAGCACAAAATGATCTGATCAGGGTAGCCATTATTTATTTTCTTTCATGGGATGTGGACATCACTCTTGTTGCCCATCCTGAACTGCCCTTGAATTGACCACTGTGGGCCTTGAGTCACATGTGGGCCAGATCAGTAAGGATGGCTATTTCTCTTCCCTAAAGGACATGAGTGAACTAGATGGGTTTTTATGACAATCAATGATAGACCATTACTGAGACAAGCTTTATATTCCAGATTTATTAACTGAATTCAAATTCTACCAGCTGTCATGATGGGATTTAAACCCATGTCCCCACGTTATTAGCCTGGGTCTCTAGATTATTAGTCCAGCAACATTATCACTACATCACCCTATCCCACCCTAGTATGCAGGATGCCTTTGATGTGACCTACTTCAGCATCAAGCTTGCATGGTAAGCAAATGGCTTGCGTGCCATTTATGAGATTGCCGATAAGGTCAATCTTATAGCGTGTGGAATTTAAATTCAAACAATGCTTGACAGTTAATTGCCTGTCACCGTCAACTGCTGCATTCTCCATGGCAACGCCTCTACCAATCAGAGTCCACTTGCCAATCAATCAGCATCCTCTTCTCATACAGTATAAATAGTTGTTCCCTTTACATTTGGTATTCTTGCAAATTGAATGCAAGACGAAAAGCTTTGACAAATAAAAGTCTCTTATTTCAGCAATACTCAAGTTCTGTACTACCAAATGACTGTAATTTCACAATTACATATGTCTTGTCTGTGTTCAGGCAAGTCCTATACTGAAACAGCTTCAATAATCTTTCAGGAGATTATTTTCAGAAGATGGAGGTGAAGATTGGGCTCTTACCTGTTGGGATAACTGCTTGCTGGCCAGCTGATATACATCAACAATCTTTCCAGAGAGGGACTTGGCTGATTTAAAGCCCTCGGAGAACAGCATGATTTCTGCGATAAGCTCATAATCAGGCTCCATCATTGCCACTGGTCGGAACAAGGATTTCAGGTTGTCTGGGAGTTCAACTCGTCCTTCATACCTGAAGCAATGAAAACAAATGCAAATTTGACATTAGGAACAGGAACTGCTGGGAGATTAGTCAGTATCAGAGAGAGATTGGGCTGGCAGCATTGGGAGCCATACCTCTGTCTTTACAAGGAAGATCAATGCAGAGGCAGCCAATTAGGAGGCCACCTCCCAGAAGATTGCTGAGCCGGTCTCCTTATTGGCAAGTGTGGCTCGGGACCAATGCCCATGTCACGCACACAAAGGTGGTCATGGTTGTTGGAAACCCATCAGTCACAGGATAACATGTTTTTCAAATTAATTTAGGGGATGTGGGCATCACTGGTTAGGCCAACATTTATTGCCCATCCCTAATTGTCCTTGAGAAGGTGATGGTGAGCTGCATTCTTGAACTGCTGCACTACACGGTAGACCAACATTCACGCTACGAACAGACATACACACCGCAGACTGATACGCTCGAACTGCAGACTGACACTCATACTGTAGACTGAAACTCATATTGCAGACTGACACACTCACACTGCAGATTGAAACGCACACCGCACGCTGAGCGACTCACACCACAGACTGACACACAGACCACAGATTGCCACACTTCCCCTGTAGACTGACGCACACGCCGGATATTTACAGACTCACACCGCAGACTAACACACTCATACTGCAGGCTGACACATTAACATCACAGAATGACACACTCACACCACAGACACACACTCACTTTACCTGACACTCTCACATGGCAGAATGACACACTCACACTGCAGACTGACACACTCACATTGCAAACTGACACACTCACAGTGCAGAATGACACACTCACACTGCAGACTGACACACTCACATCGCAAACTGACACACTCAGTGCAGAATGACACACTCACACTGCAGACTGACACACTCACATCGCAAACTGACACACACACACTGCAGAATGACACAAACACAGATTGACACATTCATATTGCAGATTGACACACACACCACAGACTGACACACTCGCACTGAAAACAGACACACACATCGCAGACTTATATATTCACATTGCAGACTGCCACATACCACAGACAGACACATTCACACCACTGACTGACACACACACCGCAGACTGACAGACTCACACTGCAAACTGACACACCCACACCGTAGACTGACACACTCACACGCAGGCTGACACATTCACACTGCAGACAGAGGGGAAAAATAGAGCATGAGAGGAAACTTCAAGGAACATAAAAGAGGACTCGAATAGCTTCTATAAGTGTGTATAAAGAAAAAGATTAGTGAAGACCAATGTAGGTCCCTTACAGTCCGAAACAGGAGAATTTACAATAGAGAACAAGGAACTGGCAGAGCAGTTAAATAACGACTTTGGTTCTGTCTGCACGGCGGAAGACACAAATAACTTTCCAGAAATTCTAGGGAACCAAGGGTCCAATGAGAAGGAGAAATCGGAGAAATTAGTATTATTAAAACAATAGAACAATAGTGCTGAAGAAATTAGTAGGACTGAAAGCTGATAAATCCCCAGGGCATGATAATCTACATCCCAGGGTACTAAAGAAGGTGGCATTGAAACAGTGGATGCTTTGGTTGTCATGGGCTGAATTTTATGCTGATTGGGCGGGCATGCAACCAAGCCAATTGGGCATGAAATTGCGCAAGATGACGTCGGGCGAGTGTCCCAACGTCATCCCGCACCCGCGCAACATTTCAGTCAGCGGGTGTTGGAGCCACACCCGCCATCAATTAAAAGGCCTCTGAAAAGGCAAGTGACCAAGACTTCACGCTGCCCATGCAATTCCGCACTCATCACAGACAGGAGCCAACATTTTGCAAAACCTCATCCAAGGGTGGGATAAAAAGTGTCTGTAGCATTGCCATTGTGAATGGTGAGGAGTTTTAGAGATAGTTTGCTGCTGGTTGCTTATTGGTGCGTGGCAGCTTGATCTCTGTTCGGGGCTTCATTGTCAGCATTTCCAGGCTGCATGTGAGGACTCTATTCTGCGCTGTGTCTTTCAGTCTGTCTAAAAAGGGTGCGGAGAGTGGCGGGGACTTCAGTTTGAAAAGGGCGTGGAGAGCAGGAGAGACTTCAGTTTGAAAAGGGCAGGGAGAGCGGCAGAGACCTCAGTTTGAAAAGGGTGCGGAGAGTGGCGGGGACTTCAGTTTAAAAAGTCCACAGTCGGGAAAAAAGATAAAAAGCAACTGTAATGTCACAGGAAGCTGGTAAATAGATTGGCCGGAAAGTGCTCAGTCTAAGGGGCAGTGTGTGAGGAACCAGCCTGGGACAGGCGAGTTCAGGCAGATCCATAAATAAAACAAACTAAAACTTTAAAATAATAAATCAACATTTGAAAACTTTAGAATTAAAATCAAATGATAAAGGTAAAAAAAGCCATAAAATAAAGTAATTTAAACAAACATCTAAAACACATACCTTGTAGTTAAGAAGCATATAACCTTTAGTTGTCAGTGGTACTAGCATTCAAAAGCACAGTAAATTGTAGCAGACATAGGAAGAAAGTAATTAAAGTAAATTAGCTAAATAACATAAGTCCGAATGGTGGGACAGGTGTTATGTTGCAGCTGTGAGATGTGGGAGCTTTTGGACGTCAAGGTGATCCATGACAAACACGTCTGCAAGAAGTGTAAGCAGCTTGAGGAATTCTGGATCAGGATTATTGATCTGGAAACCGAAATGCAGATACTGCACAACATAAGGGAGGGGGAGAAATACCTGGATACTTTGTTCCAGAAGACAGTCACTCCTCTTAGAATAGAGTCATCTGTTTTGGTCAGCAGTGAGGGATGGGCGATGTGACTGTCAGTGAGGCAGGTAATGGGACCGAGCAGACAGTAAGGAAGGAGCCTCAGGCTTTGCAGTTATCAAACAGGTTTGGGGTGCTCATAACCTGTGTGGATGAAAGCGAAGTCTACAAAGTGGATGAGCTGGCTGGCCATGGCACTGTAGTACAGGAAGTCATTCAAACGGGGGGAGCAAAAAGGAACGTAGTGGTAGTAGGGGATAGTACAGTGAGGCGAGATTGACAATGTTCTCTGCCACAAAGAGCAAGAGTCCAGGTAGCTGTGTTGCCTGCCCGGTGCCAGGGTTTGGGACATCTGCTCAGGGCTGGAGAGGAAATTGCAGTGGGAGGGGTAGGATCCAATTGCCATGGTCCATGTAAGTAGCAATGACATAGGTAGAACTAGGAAAGAGGTTCTGCAAAGTCAGTATGAGGAGTTATGCATCAAATTAAGAAGCAGAACCTCAAAGGTAATAATCCAGTTTGTTGGGAACTGGTATCAGTACTGGGGAAAGTGAGGGCTGTACCATTAGGACAGTTTACACCTGAACCTTGCTGGGATGAGTGTCCTCACATATCGCATAACTAGGGAAGTAGAGAGGGCTTTAAACTAAACAAGAGGAGTGAGAGATCAAGATTGAGTAGAGGTAGCAATTCAAGGTGTAGAGTCAAGACAGGAGAGCAAAATAGTAACATGAGAAATGAGGGTCAGAGAATAGCAGTAAGGGACAGAGAGAAAAAAAACCTAAGAATACATCAACAATCAAGACTAGATGTTACAAAGGTAACAAAAAGATAAAACTGAAGGCTATCTATCTGAATGCATGTAGCATTCATAGCAAAGTAAATGAATTGATGGGCCACATTGAAGTAATAAATATGATCTGCTAGCAATTACAGAGACGTGGCTGCAGGACGACAAAGATTGGGTCCTTAATATTGAAGAGTACATGACATTGAAGAAGAATAGGGAACTAGGTAAAGGTGGAGGGGTAGCACTGGTAATCAAAGAGGGCATTGGTGCAATAGTTAGAGATGACCTTGGTTCAGGACATCAGGATGTAGAATCGGTTTGGGTGGAGATGAGGAACAGTAGGGGAAAAAGTCATTAGTGGGAGTGGTCTACAGGCCCCCTAACAGTAGCCACAGTGCAGGACAAAGTATTCAAGAGAAAATATTATGTGCTTGTGATAAAGGGATGGCAATAATCATGGGTGATTTTAATCTACACATAAACTGGAAAAATCAGATTGGCAGTAGTATCCTGGCTGAGAAGTTCTTAGAATGCTTTTGAGATAATTTCTTAGAGCAGCATTGTTCTGGAAGCAACCAGAGAGCAGATTATATTAGATTTGGTATTGTGTAACGTGACAGGATTAATTAATGACCTCAGAGTAAAGGCACCCCTAGGTAGCAGCGACCACAATATGATTGAATTTTACATCCAGTTTAAAAGGGAGAAGAGTGGCTCTAAGACTCGTATCTTAAACTTAAATAAGGGCAACCATGTGGAGATGAAAGCTGAGCTAGCTGAAGTGAACTGGGAAACTAGGCTAGAGGATAGATCAATTGAGAAGCAGTGGCAGACATTTAAAGGGATATTTCAGAGTATTCAGAACAAGTACATTACACTATAAAGAAAAAATCGAAGGGGAGGACCCATTATCTGTGGTTAACTAGAGATGTTAAGGAAAGCATCAAGCTTAAGGAAAAAGCATACAACTCCACAAAGATCAGTGGCAGGACAGATGATTGGACAGAATATAAAGAATGGCAGTGAATGACTAAAAGGTTAATCAGGAGAAAGATATCAGAGTATGAGAGGAAGCTAGTGAGAAATGTAAAAGCGGATAGCAAGAGTTCTACATGTACTTAAAAAGGAATAATGTAAGTAAAGTGAGTGTTGGTCCTCTAGGGAGGGACAGTGGGGAGTTAATAGTCGATAATAAGGAAATGGCAGAAGAGATGAAAAAGTATTTTGCTTCTGTGTTCACTATAGTGGATACAAAGAACATTCCAGTAATAGCTGCAAATCAGGAGGTGAACAGGAGAAAGGAACTTGGTGAAATTGAAATCACTATGGAAATGGTACTGGGCAAATTGATGGAGCTGCAGGCTGGCAAGTCTCTGGGTCCCAATGGACTACATCCTAGGGTCTTAAAAGAGGTGGTTAATGAGGTAGTTGATGCGCTGGTGTTAATTTTCCAAAATTCACTAAATTCTGGAAAGGTTCCATCAGGTTGAAAAGTAGCAAATATAACCCCTCTATTCAAGAAGGGACAGAGGCAGAAAACAAGAAAGGATAGGCCAGTTAGTTTGACGTCTGTCGTGGGGAAGTTATTAGAATCGATCATTAAGGAGGTTATAGCTGGGCACTTAGAAGAGCTTAAGACAATTGGGAAGAGTCAGCATGGTATTGTGAAAAGAAATTTATTGGAGTTTTTTGAAGGAGTAATGTGTGCAGTAGATAAAGGGGAGCCTATAGACGTACTGTACTTGGATTTCCAGAAGGCATTTGATAAGGTGCCACATCAAAGGTTATTATGGAAAATAAAAGCGCATGGTGCAGTGGGTAACATATTAGCATGGATAGAAGATTGGCTGGGTGGCTGCCTGGCAGAAAGCAGTGAGTATGCATAAAGTTCTGTCGAAGGGTCATGAGGACTCGAAACGTCAACTCTTTTCTTCTCCGCCGATGCTGCCAGACCTGCTGAGTTTTCCCAGGTAATTCTGTTTTTGTTTTTGTTTTGGATTTCCAGCATCCGCAGTTTTTTTGTTTTTATGCATAAATGGATATTTTTCTGATTGGCAGGATGTGACGAGTGGCGTCCCTCAGGGGACTGTGCTGATGAGGGGAGTAAAGACATGGTAGCTAAATTTGCAGATGACACTAAGTTAGGTAGGTAAGTATGTCGTAAAGAGGACATGAGGAGGTTGCAGATGGATGTAAATATGTTGAGTGAGTGGGCAAAGATCTGGCACATGGAGTTTAATGTGGGAAAATGTGAAGTTGTTCACTTTGGCAGGAATAACAAAAAAGCAGAGTATTACTTAAATGGAGAATGGCTGCTAAATTCTGAAGTGCGGAGGGATCTAGGTGTTCTAGTCCACGAGTCACAAAAAGTTAGTATACAGGTACAGCAAGTAATTAAGAAGGCTAATGGAATGCTATCCTTTATTATGGGAGGGATTAAACATAAAAGTAAGGATGTTATGCTTCAGTTATACAGGGCATTGGTGAGACCGCACCTCAAATATTGTGTGCAGCTTTGGTCTCTTTATCTAAGGAAGGATGTAAATGTATTGGAGGTGGTTCAAAGGAGGTTTACTAGATTGATACCTGGAACGAGTGGGTTGTCTTATGAGGAAAGGTTGGACAGACTGGGCTTGTTTCCACTGGAGTTTAGAAAAGTGAGGGGTGATTTGATTGAAGTATACAAGATCCTGAACAGCCTTGACAAGGTGGACGTCAAAAGGATGTTTCCTCTTGTGGGTGAGTCCAGAAGTAGGGGGCACTGTTTAAAATTAGGGGTTCCTCTCTTAGGGCAGAGATGAGAAGAAATGTTTTCTCTCAGAGGGTTGTGCGACTTTGGAATTCTCTGCCTCAGAAGGTGGTAGAGGCGTGTCACTGAATATTTTTAAGGCAGAGGTAGATAGATTCTTGTTAGGCAAGGGAATCAAAGGTTATCGGGGTTAGATGGGAATGTGGAAATCGAAACACAAGAAGATCAGCCATGATCTTATTGAATGGCAGAGCAGGCTCAAGGAGCCGAATGGTCTGCTCCTGTTCCTATTTCTTACGTTCTTATGTTTTTATGACTCATTGTTGTCTTCAAGGCCTCTGTGGACCTTTCTCGGTATCAGACAGCCTTCTGTAATCCTGGGAATGGGGGTTGTGCTCTTTGCTGGAGGCACCTCCACTGAGGAGGAAAAGTGGGGGGGCAGAAGGGAGAGGAGGTCAGGTATCCCTATGCAGTTTCCATGGGAGTGACCTATGGGAGGAGAGGCACAGGCACAAGGAGCACAGGGCCAGCAGGCAGTCCAAGGCGGAACGGGCTGTAGAAGATGCCACTATCCTGCTGCCAGGGTTTACAGGCAGCAATGCAGCTACCTCAACATGCCAGAGGTGGAATGCCAAAGGAGGTTCCGCCTCTCCAAGGAGACTTTGACCTCCATTTGTCATATGATTGGGCCCAAGATCACCCCTGACTGTATGGGTGCACACCCCATGCCAGTTGCTCTGAAGGTTACAGTGGCCCTCAGCTTCTATGCCTCCGGCTCTTTCCAGGGGTCAGTGGGGGATTTGTGTGGAATCTCCCACTCAGCTGTCCACAGTTGTGTCAAACTGGTGACAGAAGCTCTGTTCAGATGAGTCATGACCTTTATTCATTTCCATACGGATGAGGCCAGCCAAGCTGAGCGAGCCAGAGGGTTTGCAGTGATTGCTGGGTTCCCCCACATCCAGGGTGCAACCAACTGTGCACATGTGTCAATCAAGGCGGCAGTGGGTCAGCCGGGTGCCTTTGTCAACAGAAAGGGATTCCACTCCACAAACGTGCAGACAGTGTATGAACACAAGACGCATATTCTGCAAGTCTGTGCAAGGTGCCTTGGCCGCTCCCATGACGCGTACATCCTGAGACACTCCCAGGTCCCGAGGCTCCAGCTCAGCTGGATGGATGACTGCTGGGTGATAAGGGCTATCCGCTCAAAAGGGGTTGACCAGTGAGAGACGCGACCTGTCCATGAGCATAAAGAGACGGGTGGGGGCGGGGGCTTAATGTCCGCCCGGTGCATTGCGGCCTCTGCAGCCCCTTATGTTATGATGGGCCTCTGTAGTCGTCCATGAAGCAGCAGATGCTGGATGTCCAGCAGGGTGTGCGGGAGGATCTGGTGGGGATACATGAGGGAATGCATGCCATGGTGTCGGTTGTGGAGGAGTTCCTGTGGAGCATAAGCACCTCGTTGACCCTCACGGCTGAGCGCAATGCCTCATCCATGGAGAGAGTGGCGACTTGCATGGAGAGACTCCTCGAGGGCCTCAATCAGGGCTTCCTGGGGAAGCACTTGGACCTGCAAACCCTCACACTGGCAATGATTTCAGCTGGTCAGTGTCATTGTGGGAGATGGATTGGGCACCCAGTATCCCAGCTACGTGCCCGTCCATCAATGGTGAGCAGGGAGGTTCCAAAACGGCCTCATGTTGGTGCAAGAGCTGCCTATCATCTCTGCGGTCTCCTCTCAGGGTGTTCTGGATGATGGCAGCAGCTCCTTCGCCCATGACGGTGGCATCTGATGCAGCTGCGGTGACTGGGGAGATGCCAGCCATGGCACTTGCTGCTCTCTCCCAGGCGGGGCCAGCACAAGCTCCATGGGCCAGAGTATGCCCGCCAAGGTCATCAAGGCCAACAGGACAGCTGAGTGAGCAGGCTGTCTCCAATGCTGGTGTCAGTGAGGGGGGAGCACCTAGATGTAGCACCCACAAGCGAAAACGTAAAGCACCTTAAACACAGCACGGCCTGATCAAGGGTGATATTTGTTTCCCCCAATTTTCTCTTTTTTTTTAATGGTGTGATGTCAAACACCAGTCCATGTTAATTTCTGCAATGTTTTTCAGTCACCAGTTAATGATGGTTTTTTGTGCAACTGGCCTCTGGATGCTTCATTGGCCTGCCCGTGTAAAATCACAGTGCGCTGCTGATCACGGGCGGTGGTCAGCTTCCTGACTGCCCTCGCTGATTCTGCACGCCAAGGGCAAAATTCTGCTCACACAGTGCAGACTGACACATTTGCACTATAGATAGACAGACTCACATGGCAGACTGACACACACACCGCAGACTGACACACACACCGCAGACTGACACACTCACACCACAGACTGACACTCGTACAGCAGATTGACACCCTCACACGGTAGATCGACACCCTCACAAAATCACAGAATTTTAACGGCACAAAAGGAGGCCATTCAGCCCATCATGTCTGCACTGGCTCTCCAAATGAGCATTATGACCTAGTGCCATTGCTCTGCTTTTACCCCAAACCCCTGCACATTGTTTCTATTCAAATAATCATCTAATCCCCTCTGGAATGCCTTGATTGAACCTGCCTCCACCACACTCCCAGTCAATGCGTTCCAGACCCGAACCACTCGTTGTGTGAAAAATCTTTTTCTCACATTACATTTGTTTCTTTTGCAAATCACTTTAAATCTGTGCCTTCTCATTCTTGATCCTTTTACAAGCAGGAACAGCTTCTCCCTATCTACTCTGTCCAGCCCCCTCATGATTTTGAACAACTCTATCAAATCCCCTCTTAGCCTTCTTCTCTCCAAGGAGAACAGTCCCAACCTCTCCAATCTATCCTAATATATGAGGTTTCTTATCCCTGGAACCATTCTTGTAAACCTCTTTTGCACTCTCTCCAATGTGTTCACATCCTTCCTGTAATGTGGCACCCAGAACTGTGCAGAATACTCCAGCTGAGGTCTGACAAGTGCCTTATGTAAATTCAACATAACTTCCCCGCTTTTGAACTCTATGCCCATATTAATAAAGCCCAGGATACTATATGCTTTATTAACTGCTCTCTCCACCTTTCCTGCCACCTTCAATGATCTATGAACATATACACCCAGGTGTTTCTGTTCCTGCATCCCTTTCACCCCTTATTTTATATTGTCTGTCCATGTTCTTCCTACCAAAATGCAGCACCTCACACTTCTCTGCATTGAACTTCATCTGCCACCTATCTGCCCACTCCACCAACTTGTCTATGTCCTTTTGAAGTTCTACACCATCCTCCTCACAGTTTACAACACTCACAAGCTTTATATCATCCACAAACTTTGAAATTGTCCCCTGCACACCAAGATCTAGATCATTAATATATATCAGGAACAGCAAGGGTCCCAATACTGACCCCTGGGGAACTCCACTACAAACCTTCCTCCAGCCTGAAAATATCCATTGACCATTACTCTGCTTCCTATTTTTCAGCCAATTTTGTATCCATGTTGCTACTGACCCTTTTATTCCATGAGCAATAACTTTTCTCACAGGTCTGTTATGTGGCACTGTATCAAATGCCTTCTGAAAGTCCTTGTACACCCCATCAACATGGTAGTCAGAGAAATGATAGACAGACACATGACAGACATCCTCGCAGGGTAGATGGGAAATCTCATACGGCAGACGGACACCCTTACACGGCAAACACACTCCCTCATACAGCAGACAGGCACCCACACATGGCAGACAGACACACACAAAAACTGTTCAATGGGCCTACCAGCTTTGGCCCTCAGTTTTTCATTTCTATCCATACCTCCGAGGTGCCTCCATTTTGTGGCGTCCTTGACCTCCTCAGTAGCCCCCATGTCTCTCAGTGTAGCTGCCAAGGCTCCAGAGTTGCCGGTCCTATGAGTAGGCTGGGATCCCAATTGGGAGAATTGGGAGCCATCCCTTAATAGGACAACAAGTGCCAAGATGGCCAATTGCTGAGCTGGCCTTGTGCCGTGCAGGCTAGGGACCACACTCTGGTCCTTATATTGGGTTCCTGATGGACAAAAGCAGTACAAGTAGAAAACGCACCACCACTATCTCAAGCGTAATTAGGATGGGCACTGAATATGACTTTGACTGAATTACTGAGAGCAATGTATTTTTTAAATGGTTGGAACTACTTCATAAAAAACATAAGGAAATTTCTAGGTTTGTGCAAAAGAACCAGGGACGAGATGGCCAGATTTTGTTTTAATTTAGCATGTTTTAATCTGTAATGCATTGCCTGAAAGAATGGTTGAAGCAAATCCCTGTGATAAGTTTTAAAATGCAATTGGATTTGTAATTAAAAAGGGAAAATTTGACAGGCTATGGACTGTGGAGCTAATTAGCATAATGACTCAATGGACCGGACAGGTTCCAATAAGAAACAGATAAACGTTAATACAGAAAGCTTTTCAGGTACTCAATGCTCAATGTGGACTCTCGTCAGGAAACCCCACTCCCCGGATGGCCAGCACATAAGGCTCATTAGTCGGAGCCTCCCAGAACATCACATGATGCCTGATAGACAGCAGGAGAGGCTGTACCTTCAGTTACTACAATTAGAAACATCTTTCAAAGAGCCAGCACAAGTACAGTGGGCAAAATGGCCTCCCTATGTGCTGTACTTCTAAGTTCTCATGAAAAAAATTGATACGGAGCTTGTCCCTTCCTCATGTTGTACATTGATCCTTTACTTTGAGTTGGGCAGGTAGGTGGGTAAGTGGGTAGGTGAACTGGGTTGGTAGATGGGTAAGTGGGTAGGATGGATAGGTGGGTAGGGTGGGTAGGTGGGTCAGACTGAGAAGTTTCATTGCCAACAGAGTTGAACCAAGGCATCAGAGAAGCCCAGAACTTCCCGGCAGCAGCAATTTTTTTAATTCATTCATGGGATATGGATGCCACTGGCTGTGCCAGCATTTATTGCCCATCCCTAATTGCCCTTGAGAAGGTGGTGTCACAGGATTCCTAGACTCTGATCTGCTCACGTAGGCACAGTATTTATATGGCTGGTCCAGTTCAGTTTCTGGTCAATGTTTAGATTGCTGCTGTAAATTCCCCAGACTTGATGCTGCTGTGGATTTCATCCAGGACATTCCGATCCTGGTTTTCACAGAAATGCACAACACAGCGTCTCTCGGGGAACTCCATCAAAGCAGATGCAGCCAGGGGAGGATAGGGTACGCCTCCTTTTTGCAGCACTAGCTGCCGTATGGCAAGTTTAAGGATCCAGTCTTAAAATGTTAGTGAATGGTTGAGTGAATGTGTGAGTGAGTGAATGGGAATGGGTGAGTGGGTAGTTGGGTAGGGTGGGTAGTTGGGTGAGATTGGTAGAGAGTGAGGTGGGTAGGTGAGTTGGGCAGGTAGGTGGGTAAGTGGGTAGGTGAACTGGGTTGGTAGATGGGTAAGTGGGTAGGATGGATAAGTGGGTAGGTGGGTCAGATTGAGAAGGGTAGTCAGGTATGGCTGGGAGTTTAGTCTGGTGGTCTGGGAGGCAGTCAGTTGGTCAGAAGGGGTAGTCAAGGCAGGGGGTAGTGGAGTGGTTGAAAGTTAGTCAGGTCGGGTTGGCGGGGGGTAGTTGGTCAGGCTAATGGGGAGGGGTAGTCATGTTGGGGGGTAATTGAGTCATTGAAGGTCAGCTGGGGTAGTTTGGGGGTGGCAGAGTGTTTGGTCAATTCAGTGAGGGGGGTGGTTGTCAGGTCGGCAGAGTGAGAGGTAAAGTAGTTAGGTCTGGTTGAAGGAGTAGTCGGGCTGTCAGGGTAGTTGATTGGAGGGGTTCAATTGTGTAGTTACCCAGTGTAAGGCTAGGTTTTAATCTGTCTAACATTTCCAAGGGAAGGATTTTCCCCTCATCGGGTGGGTATGGCGGGAGGGCCTGGGAGGGGCCGCGAAATAGTCCACCGCCTACGATCGGGCCTCGACTGCGATTTCGCTCTGGCTGGTCAATTAATGGCCAGCCAGCATGAAACTGCGCTGAGAGCCTCAGCACTGCTGGGGTGGGGTGGGGCGGGAGGAGCACAAACACTGAAGTTTGTGCATGCGCAGGGGTGCGTTCACTGAAAGCTCCCTGAAGGCAGAGAGCTGCCTCAGAGAGCTGAAGACTTTTAAAAACAAAATCAGAGATGTTAAAAATCTGGAAAAAATGTCCGCAGAGCAGACTCACGCACCTTTATATGGTGATTATTAAAATTCTGCCCAAACATTTTTATTTTTTACAATTTCATTATAGAAACCTCATCCCTCCCTTGGATAAGGTTTTGCTAAAAATGCAAAGGCTGCCTGGTCATTCGCCCACCGCCAATCATAAGGTTGGTCGGGCAGTGAAAAATTCACCTTAATTACCAGCTAAAGAGCCTTAATAGGTCTCTTACGTGTTGGCGGGTGTGCTGCCAATGCTGGCGCATGCCCGCCGAACAAAATATCACACAAGTGCATGATGACATCAGGACACTCGCCCGACCTCATCGCAAGGTATTTCACGCTCGGGCGTGTCGGGCGTGCTTCTGCACTCCAAGCTGAAAATCCTGCCCCTGGGTAACTATTTGCGTAAGCGCCCCGAAACTAGCTCAGGTACAGAGACATTCACAGAGGGTCCCGGGGAGCAGGGGAATTACCCATCAGATGTTTAAACTTCCCAGGCAATTGCCAGGGCGGAATGTAGGTCCACATGTCAGGATTTCCATAGTGTCCTTGCCTGCATCTTCAGTCACATGTCCAGCCTCTAATGATCCAGCTGCTGGAAGATTTGGTTCATTTATTTCTGTGAGTGATGTTACTTAATAACACATATCACCTGATGGACCTTTCAACTAATAGTACATTAAATTCTAATCTTGCACAAGTCACATTGTGGGATAAATAAACTGTCTGCTGTACCCTTACAGTATCAGGATGGAATTAGAAAAATGTACTATGAAGAGATGATCCTGGTGTAAGCCGAGCAGAAATGGCAGGGGTTTATTACCAGGACAGGAGTTGACGTCAATCCTGGAATTCATCAGCTGAGGAGAAGAAAGATGTTGAAGCTTAAGGAAAGTGGGTGAGGAATAAATACACTAATCCTGGCAGAATCAAACTAAACGGCACTAACACGTGTGGCTGGAACATCAAAGGCTTCCTACTTCAGCAGCACTTGGGGATTAAAGTTTAATGTCAGTCACATAGCTGACCCAAGAGGCTGAAGGAAGAGAGAGACTGACAACATTGGCATTTTGCAGCATTTCTGCAGTTCTTCAAAGCAGAGCTGAGAGTGAGCTGACCCATTTACAGTGCCACTTGGCTTTCTTCAAACAAAGTGTGTGATCTATATATATGGAGAGATGAGCAAATAGTGTTTTTCTAGAAGCTGGTATGAGACCCAAAGATGATTGATCTCCACAGAGGGTAGACAGGATATGCCACTGGGATTTATCAGTGCCCTGATACTTTAAACTGAACAGGTACATTGAACCTTTTAGAACAAAGGGTCATGTCTCATGAAATCACTTTTCAGTCGAGCAGAATCACCATTAATCACCACATTCCATCCATTTGTGTTTCTTGGAGTCTTTGAACATCACCATTTTCACCTCCTTTACTTCAGTCCCTGTTTCTCTGCTCTTTCATTTCTGTTCCTCATTCTCTATCTTGCCTCCTTCACTATTACCCTTGATACCCTCTCTTGCATTTCTCTCTCTCCACCCTCATATTCCTGTTTGCTACATTTCTGTTTCTTTCCTGATTCCTCCTCTTTCACTTGTTTCTGTCGTCTTCTATTTGTTTTTCTCTCCCTTCATCTTGTTTCTCTTCCCTCCTCCATTTATGTTTCTCTCTCTCTTCCTTCTGTATCTCTCTTCCCCTTTTCCTCTGTTTCCCCCACGTATTCACTATTTTCACCCTTGTTCACCTCTATTTTCAGAGCAGTTTTATTTATTTAGGATCTCGTGTTCAAGTCATTTTTGTTCAGGACCAAGCCAGCTTGTAAACTGGTCCGGGGATTGGGAACTAGCTCAAGGCTTGGGAACTGGCCCAGGAATTCAAAACTGGCCCAGGGATTGGGAACTGGCCCAGGGATTGGGAACTGGCCCAGGGATTTGAAACTGACCCAGGGATTGGGAACTGGCCCAGGGATTGGGAACTGGCCCAGGGATTGGGAACTGGCCCAGGGATTGGGAACTGGCCCAGGGATTGGGAACTGGCCCAGGGATTGGGAACTGGTCCAGGGATTTGAAACTGGCCCAGGGATTGGGAACTGACCCAGGAATTGGGAACTGGCCCAGGGATTGGGAACTGGCCCAGGGATTTGAAACTGGCCCAGGGATTGGGAACTGGCCCAGGGATTGGGAACTGGCCCAGGGATTGGGAACTGGCCCAGGGATTTGAAACTGACCCAGGGATTTGAAACTGACCCAGGGATTTGAAACTGACCCAGGGATTTGAAACTGGCCCAGGGATTTGAAACTGGCCCAGGGATTGGGAACTGGCCCAGGGATTTGAAACTGGCCCAGGGATCGGGAACTGGTCCAGGGATCGGGAACTGGTCCAGGGATTGGGAACTGGCCCAGGGATTGGGAACTGGCCCAGGGATTGGGAACTGGCCCAGGGATTGGGAACTGGCCCAGGGATTGGGAACTGGTCCAGGGATTTGAAACTGACCCAGGGATTTGAAACTGACCCAGGGATTTGAAACTGACCCAGGGATTGGGAACTGACCCAGAGATTGGGAACTGGCCCAGGGATTGGAAACTGACCCAAGGATTGGGAATTGGCCCAGGGATTGGGAATTGGCCCAGGGATTAGAAACTGACCCAGGGATTGGGAACTGGCCCAGGGATTGGGAACTGGCCCAGGGATTAGAAACTGACCCAGGGATTGGGAACTGGCCCAGGGATTGGGAACTGGTCCAGGGATTGGGAACTGGCCCAGGGATTGGGAACCGGCCCAGGGATTGGGAACTGGCCCAGGGATTGGGAACTGGCCCATGGATTGGAAACTGACCCAGAGCGTGGGAACTGGCCCAGGGATTGGAAACTGACCCAGAGCGTGGGAACTGGCCCAGGGATTGGAAACTGACCCAGAGCGTGGGAACTGGCCCAGGGATTGGAAACTGACCCAGAGCGTGGGAACTGGCCCAGGGATTGGAAACTGACCCAGGGATTGGGAACTGGCCCAGGGATTGGGAACTGACCCAGGGATTGGGAACTGGCCCAGGGACTGGGAACTGACCCAGGGATTGGGAACTGACCCAGGGATTGGGAACTGACCCAGGGATTGGGAACTGGCCCAGGGATTGGGAACTGGCCCAGGGATTGGAAACTGACCCAGAGCGTGGGAACTGGCCCAGGGATTGGAAACTGACCCAGAGCGTGGGAACTGGCTCAGGGATTGGGAACTGACCCAGAGCGTGGGAACTGGCCCAGGGATTGGGAACTGACCCAGGGATTGGGAACTGGCCCAGGGATTGGAAACTGACCCAGGGCATGGGAACTGGCCCAGGGATTGGGAACTGACCCAGGGATTGGGAACTGGCCCAGGGATTGGGAACTGGCCCAGGGATTGGGAACTGGCCCAGAGCATGGGAACTGGCCCAGGGATTGGGAACTGACCCAGAGCGTGGGAACTGGCCCAGGGATTGGGAACTGACCCAGGGATTGGGAACTGGCCCAGGGATTGGAAACTGACCCAGGGCATGGGAACTGGCCCAGGGATTGGGAACTGACCCAGGGATTGGGAACTGGCCCAGGGATTGGGAACTGGCCCAGGGATTGGGAACTGGCCCAGAGCATGGGAACTGGCCCAGGGATTGGGAACTGACCCAGGCTTTTGGAGCTGGATAGTCTGACCTTAAAGAGGCACTGCCATTATGTCAAAAATAAGGGAAGTAAGAAATAAAAATCCCAAATGGTGGAAGAAGGTCAGTCAACACCTCAAAAATAAAAATATTTTTGTGCTTGAGAACACAATAGATCAATGTATCCACGAAAATGATGGCAGATCTTCAGTGGCTCTTTACAAAGGACTTGAGTCAAATCTTTTCTTTCAATAGGTGTATCCAATTGAAGCATAATTTGTGTCATCAACGTACTGACTCTAGTCTCATTGAAATATTCCCAAAAATCAGACATGCAGTGTAGAGCACACAAACACAAGCAGGAATTGACACAAATGGGTTGTCCATTACAGAGGTAGGTGAAATGGCAGCTTTTCCACATTATGTTCTGAAGCAGAGTTTTTCACAGTCATACAGTACCAACCATCACTGAATTATTATTATTATTTTGTTTAGTTGGTGCCACATTGATGTGTACTTATCAGGCTATTTTGATTAAGTTTCTGGACAATAGTAACCGCCACGATGATGGGGCATTTGACAATTGTGATGCCATTGAATGTCAAGGGGAGATTGTTAGATTCTCCCTTGTTGGAGATGGTCTTTGCCTGGCACTTGTTTGGCACAAATGTTACTTGCCACTTATCAGCTCAAGCCTGAAGGTTGCTCAGGTCTTGTTAGACATGAGCACAGACTGCTTCATTAACCAAGGAATTGCAAATGAGGCTGAACACTGAAATTATGAGCGAACATCCCCACTACTGATCCTATGATGGATGGTGAAATAGAAGCAGCTGAAAATAGTTGAACATACAACACTGCCCTGAGGAATGGGTCAACAACAGTGCTATCAAGCGGCACTTGCTTAGCAATAACATGCTCACTGATGCCCAGTTTGGTTTCCGCCAGGGCCACTCAGTTCCTGACCTCATTACAGCCTTCGTTCAAACATGGACTAAAGAGCTGAACTCCACAGGTGAGGTGAAAGTGACTGCTCTTGACATCAAGGCGGCAGCATCTGACCGAGTGTGACATCAAGGAGCCCTAGCAAAACTGGAGTCAATGGGATTCAGGAGGAAAACTCTCTGCTGGTTGGAATCATACTTAGCATAAAGAAAGATGGTTGTGGTTGTTGTAGGTCAGTCATCCCAGCTCCAGGACTTCACTGCAGGAATTCCTCAGGGTAGTGTCCTCAGCCCAACCATCCCCAGCTGCTTCATCAATGACTTTCTTTCCATCATAAGGTCAGAAGTGGGGATGTTCGCTGATGATTGCACAATGTTCAGCACCATTCACAACTCCTCAGATACTGAAGCAGTCCATGTCCAAAAGCAGCAAGACTTGGGCAATATCCAGGCTTGGGTTGAGAAGTGGCAAGCAACATTCACACCACACAAGTGTCAGGCAATGACCATCTCCAACAAGACAGAATTGAACCATCACCCCTTGGATGTTCAATGGCATTACCATCACTGAATCCCCCACTATTGACATCCTAGTGATTACCATTGACCAGAAATTGAACTGGACTAGTGATATAAATACTGTGGCTACAAGAGCAGGTCAGAGGTTAGAAATCATGCGACGGGTAACTCGCCTCCTGACTCCCCAAAGCCTGTCCACCATCTACACGGCACAAATCAGAAATGTGATGGAATACTCCCTACTTGCCTGGATGAGTGCAGTTCCCACAACACGCAAGAAGCTGGATAGTGTCCAGCACAAAACAGCCCACTTGATTGACCCCACAGCCACAAACATTCACTCCCTCCACCACCGATGCACAGTAGCAGCAGTGTGTACCATCTACAAGATGCTCTGCAGGAATTCACCAAGGCTCCTTAGACAGCACCTTCCAAACCCACGACCACTAACACCTAGAAGGACAAGGGCAGTGGATAGATGGAAACACCACCACCTGGAAGCTCACCTCCAAGTCACTCACCAATCCTGACTTGTAAATATATCACCGTTCCTTCACTGTCACTGAGTCAAAATCCTGGCATTCCCTTCTTAACAGCACTGTAAGTGTACCTACAGCACATGGACAGCAGCGGTTCAAGAAGGCAGCTCACCACCACCTTCTCAAGGACAGCTAGGGATGGGCAATAAATGCTGGCCCAGGCAGTGAAGCCCACATTCCATGAATGAATAATAAAAATAGCAGGGGGAACTGGTCTGGTACTAGATGACACAAGGAATGCTTGCTTGGTACTGGATGACAGGGGGTGTATAGTCTGATACTGGATCAACAGTGGGTACTGGTCTGGTACTGGATTACATGGGGATTACCGGTCTGGTATTGGATCACATGGGGAGCACTGCTCTGGTACTGGGTCACACAGGGAGTACTGGTCTGGTATTGGAACAAAGTGTGAGTACTGGTCTGACATTGGATCACAGGGGGAGTACTGGTCTGGTATTGGATCACATAGTGAGCACTGGTCTGATACTCGATCACCCAGGGAACACTGGCTTGGCACTGAATCACACGGAGTGCTGATCTGATATTGGAATACACAGAGAGTGCTGGCCTGGTACTGGATCACATGGCGGGAACTGGTCTGGTATTAGATCACATGGTGGAGTACTGGTCTGGTATTGGATCACACAGGGAGTGCTTGTCTGGTACTGGATCACACAGTGAACACTGGTCTGATACTCAATCACACAGGGAGCACTGGCCTGGCACTGGATCACATGGGAAGAGCTGATCTGGAATTGGGTCTGGTAGTGGATCACAGAGCTAGTACTGGTCTGGTATTCGATCATATGGGTGGTACTGGTCTGGTGCTGGTTCACAAGGGGAGTATTGGTCTGGTATTAGATCACAAGGGGAGTGCTCGTCTAGTACTGGATCACAAGGTGAATGCTCATCTGGTACTGGATCATACGGTGAGCACTAATCTGATACTCAGTCACACGGGGAGCACTGGCCTGGCACTGGATCACACAGGGAGAGCTGATCTGGAATTGGAATTGGTAGTGGATCATAGGGCTCGTACTTGTCTGGTATCCAATCATATGGGTGGTACCAGTCTGGTGCTGGTGCACAAGGGGAGTACTGGGCTGGTACTGGATATCTGTGGAGTACTGGTCTGGTATTGGATCACAGGAGGAGTGCTCGCCTGGTACTGGATCACAGGACTAGTACTGGTCTGGTATTCGATCATATAGGTGGTACTGGTCTGGTATTGGATCACAAGGGGAATACTGGTCTGGTACTGGGTTGCACGGGTGGTACTGGTCTGGTACTGAATTACAAGGGACTACTGGTCTATTATTGGATCACACAGGGAGCATTTTTCTGGATCTGGAGAGCACTAGCCTCATATTGGATCACACGGGGTCTGCTAGTCTGGGCCCTGCATCGTATGGAGATAACTGGTTTGGTACAGGATCACACAGAGAATACTGGTCTGGAACTGGATCATACAGGGAATGCTGGTCTGGTACTGGATCACACAGGGTGCACTAGTTCTGGCATTGGATCACAAGGGTATAACTGGTCTGGTATTGAATCACAGGGGGAGTATTGGCCAGGTGTTGGATCATGCGGGAAATACTGGTCTGGTAATGGATGACAGGGGAGTATCGGTCTGGTATTGGATCACACAAGATTACTGGTCTGGTATTGGATCAAAAAGTGAGTACTGGTCTGGTACTGGATCATATGGGGAGTACTGGTCATGTAGTGGATTACACTGGGAGTACTGGTCTGGTACTGGATCACAAGGGGAGTACTAGTCTGGTACTGGATCACACGGGGAGTACTATTCTTGTAGTGGATCACACAGGGAATGCTGGTCTGGTATTGGATCACACGGGGGAGTACTGGTCTGGTACTGGATCACACAGGGAGTATCGGTCTGGTACTGGATCACACAGGGAGTATCGGTCTGGTACTGGATCACACAGGGAGTATCAGTCTGGTACTGGATCACACAGGGAGTACTGGTCTGGTACTGGATTGCACAGACAGTGCTGGTCTCATACTGGATCACACAGTTTTTACTGGTTTGCTACTGGATCACATGGGGTATATTGGTCTGGTATTGGATCACACCGGGAGAACTGGTCTCATATTGGATCACACAAGGATTACTGGTCTGACCTTGTATAGCATGGGCAGTGTAGGTCTGGGATTTTATCACATGGGAGTGCTGGTGTGGTATTGAATCACATGGGGAGGACTGAGTTGGTGCTGTATCACACAGGCAGTACTGGTCTGGGAATGAATTGCACTGGGGAGTACTGGTCTGATGTTGGTTCACATGGTGAGTACTTATCTGGCTGGACCACACATAGTACTATCGCGTTCTTGTCTCATTTAGAAAAACTCACTATTCCAGGATCATCTTAGAATGGAAAGGTAACCATTGTCTTCATTTCTCTAATGCAAGCCCTCTTCATAACCCCTTACCACTTCCCCTCTCTTCCAACAAAATGTGTAAGGAGCTCATTGACCTCTTTCTCAATAAGATTGAGATTCTTTGATTAGCTTCCTCTGTTTCGTCCCTCCCTTTCACTAGCCCACCTCTTCCTCTAATGCTCCTCCTGTGCCAGCCCTGAATTTTTCTCTAGATTCTCTCCAATCTCCACTCGTGCCCTCTCTAATATCTCACACTATATTTTATAAAATATAAATATATATATATCAACATGGCTACTTCCTAAAATTTTAAAAACTGGACAAGGGCTTTAAAAAGGCTGAAGCTATGTCTGCCTGTAACCCTGAGCAAAAGGAACTTTATGCTGTGACCTTCGAACCATAGGAGCCAATCTCGCAGTATCGAAGAAATTTGTGCCTCTTTATCTCTAAAGAGACGTAAGCGACCCAGCGAGTGACAGACACCAAACTCAAAAGGAATTATACAAAGTCCTGGCCAGCGGACACTACCATTCTGCTAGGACAAAGGACCCAGCACCTTTCCTTCCAAATTCTAAATGGTTGAACATTAACAATCTTAAGAATCCAGACAAAGGAATATACATCCTTTGCAAAAGCCAAAGTGGAGAAGTGGGAGTCATGCCACCTGACCACCCTAGCTGGCAGAACCAGTTACCCTGCCTTGTCATACTGTCAATCAATCTTCCTTCTTCCATCTAGCAAACAGTTGCTCAGGACAAGGGCTTGGTCCAGGTAGATGCCTGGGCCCATCTACACTCTTTATTCTGGAACTTCTGGCCCAGCAGCTACAAGACTAATTGATCTCTTTGTGCCTATCTCATCGTGGAAGCCAAATCTGCTGGAAAAGTGAATTAGCCAGCATCATTCGATTTTTCTGTGAAGGAATTCACCACTGGACGTTTGATTCTGGACTCTGGACTCACCTGAAAAAATAATTCTTTGTTCTGTGGTCTTTGCCCTGTAAGCCTTTCTTTCTTTATCCTCCCTCTTTTATTCTATGAATGAAAGAGGAGGCTATGTTGCGCCCCTCCTCTCATGTTGGAGTATGCGCAAATAAACTATCCCTCTGAGTTTACCCTATCTTGAGTTTGCTGCGGGGTAATTAATAGAAATTGAATCACACCAAAACTGATGGGTTGGAAAATATGCCACCACATAAAAAGGGGTAAATCAAAATCCAATTACCTTTCTGTTTATGGACGGGTGGTGAGAGGAGAAATCAAGGCTGTTTAAATTAAACCACCTCCTATCCATAGCACCAACTTTTGGTCCCTCAACTCTGATCCCACTAAAGTACGGACCACCCAGTTTCTCCTCCTGTCCCCCATGTTAGCCGATATTATTAACAGTTTTCTCTCTTCATTGTCTTTCCTCTTCTTCTAATCATCCGTCATCACCCCTTCCCTAAAAAATAAACCTTTGACCCCTATCCTTCCCATAAACTATTGCCCTATCTCTAACCTCCCTTTCCTCCTCTAAGTCCCTGAGCATGTGCTGTTGCCTCCCAAATCTGTGCCCATCTTTCCCAGGGTTCCATGCTACAATCCCTCCAATCAGGTTTCCAGTCCTAAATAAATACAGAAAATGCTGAAAATACTCAGCAGGTCTGCCAGCATCTGTGGAGAAAGAGTTAACATTTCGAGTCCATATGACTCTTCTTCAGAGCTGTGAAAATGGTGGAATTTGATGGTGCAATTTGAATTAAATCTAGAATTAAAAGTCTAATAATGACTATTGATTGTCGTAAAAATCAGTCCTTTAGAGAAGGAAATCTGCCCTCCTCACCTGGTCCGGCCTACGTATGACTCCTGATCCGCAGTACTGTCGTTGACTCTGAAAATGCCCTCTGAAATGGCCTAGCAAGCCACTCAGTTGGATCAAACTGCTAAAAAGCCAATAAAAAGGAATGAAACCGGACGGACCACCCGGGATCCAGCTAGGCTTTGGAAACGACAACAGCAATCCCAGCCCTGTCGACCCTGTAAAATCCTCCTTACTAACATCTGGGGGCTTGTGCCAAAATTGGGAGAGCTGTCTCACAGACTAGTCAAGCAACAGTCTGACACAGTCATACTCTCGGAACCATATCTTACAGATCTTGCCCCAGACATCACCAACGCCATCCCTAGGTATGTCCTGTTCGACTTTCAGGTCGGACCAAGCAGAGGTGGCAGCACAGTAGTTTACAGTCAGGAGGGAGTTGCCCTGGGGGTCTTCAGCATTGACTCTGACCCCCATGAAGTCTCATGGCATCAGGTCAAACTTGGGCAAGGAAATTTCCTGCTGCTTATCACGTACTGCGCCCCACGATCACCCCCCAGCTGATGAATTAGTTCTTCTCCATGTTGAACACCACTTGGAGGAGGCACTGAGGGTGGCAAGGGCGCAGAATGTTCTCTGAGTGGGGGGGCTTCAATGTCCATCACCAAGAGTGACTCGGTAGCACCACCACAGACTGAGCTGCTAGACTGAGTTTGTGGCAGATGGTGAGGCAACCAACAAGAGGGAAAAACATAATTGGCCTCATCAAAAACAGAAATACCTGAAAAAACTCAGAACTGTTCTGTTGAAGGGTCATGAGGACTCGAAACGTCAACTTTGCTCTTCTCTGCCAATGCTGCCAGACCCGCTGAGTTTTTCCAGGTATTTCTGTTTTTGTTTTGGATTTCCAGCATCTGCAGTTTTTTGTTTTTTTTAATTGGCCTCATCCTCACCAACTTGCCTGCTGCAAATTCATCTGTTCATGACAGTATCGGTAGGAGTGGCCACTGCACAGTCCTTGTGGAGACAAAGTCCCATCTTCACATTGAGGATACCCTCCATTGTGTTGTATGGCACTACCACCCTGCTAAATGGGATCGATTTTGAACAGATCGTGCAACTCAAGACTGGGCATCCAGGAGGGCTGTGGGCCATCAGCAGCAGCAGAACTGTACTCAAACACAACCTGTAACTTCATGGCCCGGCACATGCCCCACTCTATCATTACAACCAAGCCAGGGTGGTTAATGTGAAAAGTGTTCTACTCTTAAGAAATGTAATTTCTAATCATTGCAATTACAAAAATTCTGAAAATATAAATTTTCCAAAAAAGGAATGCAATCTGAATGTTTTAAAATACAGACTCAGCTTTAGATCAACATATGGCAGGAACATAAATATTTCTCATTAATTTACTGCTTACCCAGGGTTCATCGTTGCAAAGAAGCCACAGGACATATTCAGTCGGATTTCTCTGCCTTCAAACACAAACCTGGAAGAAAATAAGCAAACTGCTAATCGATTGATAATGACATAATGTACAACATTTCATAGGGCATGAATGTAGCCAACATTCAATTACTTATCACCATTGTTAAATAATCCAGCGAGTATCATCTTGAGGCAGCTGTTTGGATGGCTGCAAGCACTTTGTTCCACATTAAGTCCCATTGACCTGTCACCCTGTGCGTGCTGACCTACATTGGCCCCAGTTTTGCAATGCCTTGATTTTAAAATTCTCACTCTTGTTTTCAAATCCCTCTATCACCTCACCCTTCCCTACCTCAGTAAACTCTTTAAACAACAACTTATAGTTATATAGCACTTTTAACATAATGAAACATGCCGAGGTGCTTCTAAAGAGCAGTATAAAACAGTTTGACACTGAGCCACATAAGAAGACATGAGGTCAGGTGACCAAAATCTTGGTCAAAAATGTACAGAAAAGAAAGAAAGTGAACTAGAGAGATGCAGAGGTGTAGGGAGGGAATTTCAGGGCTTGGAGCCTAAGCAACTGAAGGCACAATCACCAATAGTGGGGCAATTATGATTGTGAATGCTCAAAAGGTGAGAATTAGAGGGGTGCAAATAGCTCGGAGGGTTATGGGGTTGGAGGAGATTACAGTTATAGGGAGGAACAAGGCAGTGGAGGGATTGGAAAACAAGGATCAATTTTAAAATCAAGACATTGCTTGACCGAGAGCCTAGGTCAGTGACTACAGGGCTGATAGGGGAAGAGGGGGCTTGCTGTGAGTTAAGACATGGGCAGCAGAGTTTTCGATGATCTCAGACACAGAGGGTAGAATGTGGGAATGCATTGGAATAGCCAACTGCAGAGATAATGAAGATAAGGAATGAGTGTTTCAGCAACAGATGAGTTGAAACATGGGTGAAGTCGAGCAATGTTACGGAGGTGGAAATAGCCAGTCTTAGTGATGGCACAAATATGAGATCAGCAGCTCATCTTACAATCAAATATAATACTAAGGTTGCAAACAGACTGGCTTAATTGCAGACTGTTGTCATAAACACTTTAATTACAGAAAATGGTTCATTTTCAAGGCCTAAGAACTTTCTGGAGGAATTTGTGTTTTTTTTAATTAATTCATGGCATGTGGGCTTCACTGGCTGGACCAGCATTTATTGCCCATCCCTAGTTGCCCTTGAGAAGGTGGCAGTGAGCTGCCTTCTTGAACCGCTGCAGTCCATGTGGTGTAGGTACGCCCATAGGGTTGTTAGGAAGGGAGTCCCAGGATTTGTTATGGACAAAGAAATAGAAAAGTTGCAAAAAAATGTTTTGGATTGGGGGAGAGTGGATTTTAGTAAAATAAGGCAGGATCTGGCCAAGGTAGACTAGGAACAGCTACTTGTGGGGAAGTCTACTGAGGAGCAGTGGGGAGCATTCAAAAAGGAAATGCTGATGGTACAGGCTCAGCATGTTCCCTCTAGGGTGATAGGAAGGAGTAACAAGCCCAGAGAACCATGGATGACCAGGGATATTCAGGATACGATGAGAAGGGAAAGAGAGGCTTTTAGCAGGTACAAGGGGAGCAAATCAGCGGAGGCATTAGTGCAGTATAGAAACTGTGGAGCTTAAGAAAGCAATTAGGAGAGCAAGGAGGGGAGATGAGAAAGCTCTGGTTGATAAGAGTAGGGAAAATCCCAAGGTATTCTACAAGTTTATCTTTGGGAAGAGGATAACCAGAGACAGAGTAGGGCCCATTAGGGACCAAGGGGGCAATCTATGGGTGGAGCCAGGGGACATTGGTAGAGTGTTGAATGATACTTCACATCCAACTTCACCCAAGAGAATGAGGGTGAAGGTATGGAACTCAGGGAGAGAGACTGCGAGGTTCTTGAGCAAATTGATATAGGGAGTGACAAGGTATTGGAAGTGTTGGCAGATGGAATTTAACCCTGAAATGTGTGAGGTAATACACTTTGGAAGGAGTAATTTGACAAGGAAGTATTCAATGAACAGCATGACACTAGGAAGTTCTGAGTAACAAAGGGACCTTGGCGTGTGTGTCCATAGATCTCTGAAGGCAGAGGGGCATGTTAGTGGAGTGGTGAAAAAGGCATATGGGACACTTGCTTTTATCAATTGAGGCATAGATTACAAAAGTAGGGAGGTCATGTTGGAGTTGTACAGAACCTTGGTGAGGCCACAGCTGGAGTACTGTGTGCAGTTCTGGTCGCCACATTATAGGAAGGATGTGATTGCACTGGAGGAGGTGATGAGGAGATTCACCAGGATGTTGCCTGGGATGAAACATTTAAGTTATGAAGAGAGGTTGGATAGACTTGGGTTGCTTTCATTGGAGCAGAGAAGACTGAGGGGTGACCTGATTGAGGTGTACAAGATTATAAGGGGCATGGACAGGGGGGATAGGGAGCAGCTGTTCCCCTTAGTTGAAGGGTCAGTCACAAGGGGACACAAGTTCAAGGTGAGGGGCAGGAGGTTTAGGGGGGATGTGAGGAAAAACTTTTTTACCCAGAGGGTGGTGACGGTCTGGAATGTGCTGCCTGGGAGGGTGGTGGAGGCGGGTTACCTCACATCCTTTAAAAAGTATCTGGATGAGCACTTGGCATGTCATAACATTCGAGGATATGGGCCAAGTATTGGCAAATGGGATTAGGTAGGTAGGTCAGGTGTTTCTCATGTGTTAGTGCAGACTCGATGGGCCGAGGGACCTCTTCTGCATTCTGTGATTCTGTGATTTTGACCCAGCGACCGTGAAGGAACAGCGATATATTTCCAAGTCAAAATGGTGAGTGACTTGGTGGGGAACCTCCCAGTGGTAGTGTTCCCATCTATCTGCTGCCCTTGTCCTTCTAGGCGGTAGTGGTCATGGGATTTGAAGGTGCTGCCTAAGGAGTCTTGATGAATTCCTGCAGTGCATCTTGTAGATGGTACACACACTGCTGCTACTGTGCGTAGGCGGTGGAGGGAGTGAATGTTTGAGGATGTGGTGCCAATCAAGCAAACTGCTTTGTCCTGGACACTAGGCAGTTTCTTGAGTGTTTTGGGAGCTGCACTCATCCAGGCAAGTGGGGATTATTCCATCACACTCCTGACTTGTGCCTTGTAGATGGTGGATAGGCTTTGGGGAGTCAGGAGGTGAGTTACCCGTCGCACGATCACTAACCTCTGGTCTGCTCTTGTCATAGAATCATAGTCATAGAAGCCTACAGCACAGAAAAAGTCCCTTTGGCCCACCGAGTCTGCACTGGTCAAACAAGTACCTAATTATTCTAATCCCATTTTCCAGCACTAGGCCCATAGCTTTGTATGCCATGGCATCGCAAGTGCACATCCAAATACCTCTTAAATGTTATGAGGGTTTCTGCCTCTACCACCCTTTCAGACTGTGAGTTCCAGATTCCTACCACCCTCTGGGTGAAAAAATTCTTCCTCACATCCCCCCTAAACCTCCTGCCCCTTACCTTAAATCTCTACCCCCTGGTTATTCATCCCTCCACAAAGGGGAAAATTTTCTTCCTGTCTCCCTATCTATGCCCCTCATAATTTTATACACCTCAATCATGTCCCACCTCAATCTCCTCTGCTCCAGGGAAAATAACCCCAGTCTATCCAATCTCTCCTCATAACTAAAACTCTCCAGCCCAGGCAACATCCTGGTAAATCTCCTCTGCACTTTGTCTAGTGCAATCACATCCTTTATGTAATGTGGATTCCAGAACTGCATGCTAGCTGTGGCCTAACCAGCAGTTTATACAGTTCCAGCATTACCTCCCTGCTCTTATATTCTGTCCTTCGGCTAATAAAAGCAAGTATCCCATATGCCTTCTTAACCACCTTGTCTACCTGTCCCGCTACCTTAAGGAACCGGTGGACACGTGCACCAAGCTCCCTCTGATCCTCGGTACTTCCCAGGGTCCTACCATTCATCGTGTATTCCTGTGTCTTGTTTGTCTTGACCAAGTGCATCACCTCACACTTATCCAGATTAAATTCCATTTGCCACTGATCAACCCATCTGATCAGTCCATCTATATCCTCCTGTAATCTAAGGCTATCCTCCTCACTATTTACCACCCCACCAATTTTTGTGTCATCCATGAACTTACTGATCAACTCTCCTACATTCAAGTCTAAATAATGTATATATACCACAAACAGCAAGGGACCCAACATTAATCCCTGTGGAACCCCACTGGACACAGGCATCCAGTCACAAAAACACCCCTCAACCATCACCCTCTGCTTCCTGCCACTCAGCCAATTCTGGATCCAATTTGCCAAACTGCGTTGGATCCCATGGGCTCTTATCTTCATTATCAGTCTCCCATGCGGGACCTTATCAAAAGCCTTGCTGAAGTCCAAGTAGACTACGTCAAATGCAATACCCTCATCTACACACCTGGTCACCTTTTTGAAGAGTTCAATCAAATTGGTCAGACATGACCTCCCCTTAACAAAACCATGCTGACTGTCCTTGATTAATCCCTGCCTCTCCAAGTGTAGATTAATTCTATCCCTCACAATTGTTTCCAATAGTATCCCCACCACTGAGGTTAGACTAACTGTCCTACAGTTCCCTGGTCTATCCCTTTCTTCCTACTGTAGCCACAGTATTTATATGACTGGTCCAGTTCAGTTTCTGGTCAAAGGTAACCCACAGGATGTCGATAGTGGGAGATTCAGTGATGGTAATGCCTTTGAACATCAAAGGAAGATAGTTGGATTCTTTCTGTTGGAGATGGTCATTGCCTGACACTTGTGTGGTGCAAATGTTACTTACCACTTGTCAACCCAAGCCTGGATATTGTCCAGGTCTTGCTGCATTTGGACTTGGGCTGCTTCAGTAGCTGAGGAGTCACGAATAGTGCTGAACATTGTGCAATCATCTGCAAATATCCCCATTTCTGATTGTATCATGGAAGGAAGGTATAATGTGATGAAGCAGCTGAAGATGGTTGGGCCTAGGACACTACCCTGAGGTAGTGATATCCTGGAGCTGATTTTACTTCACTGATTATGATGGGGTGGTAATTGGTCGGGTTGGATTTGTCCTGCTTTTTGTGTACAGGACAAACCTGGGCAGTTTTCCACATAACCAGGTAGATGCCAGTGTTGTCACTGTACTGGAACAGCTTGGCTAGGGGCACGGCAAGTTCTGGAGCACAAACCTTCAGTACTATTGCTGGAATATTGTCAGGGCCTTTGCTGTATCTGATCTTCAGTACTTTCCAGCGTCCTACCGTTCATAGTGTAATCCCATGCCTTGATAGCCCTCCCCAAGTGCATTACCTCACACTTTTCCAGGTTGAATTCCATTTGCCACTGCTCTGCCCACCTGACCAGTCCATTGATATCCTTCTGCAGTTTACGGCTATCCTCCTCATTATTTCCCGCCCTACCAATTTTAGTGTCATCCATGAACTTCTTGATCATACACCCTACATTTAAGTCCAAATCATTTATGTAAACCACAAACAGCAAGGGCCTCAGCACCGAGTCCTGCGGAACCCCACTAGAAACACCAGTCACAGAAATATCCCTCTACCATCACCCTCTGCTTCCTGCCTCTCAGACAATTTTGGATCCAATGTGCCACTCTTTGTCTTGGATCCCATGGGCTCTTACTTTCTTGACCAGTCTGCCATGAGGGACCTAATCAAAAGCCTTGCTAAAGTCTATGTAGACCACATCAAATACATTACCCTCATCAACATTCCTGGTTACCTCCTCAAAATATTCAATCAGATTTGTCAAACATGATCTTCCCTTAACAAATCCATGCTGATTATCCCTGATTAATGCATGTCTCTCCAATATTCTGTCCCTCAGAATTCTTTCTATGAACTTCCCCACCACCAAGGTTAGACTGACTGGCCTGTAATTTCCTGGTCTATCCCTTCCTCCCTTTTCTTTTAATGGGACAAAGGTAGCAGTCCTCCAGTCTTGAGTATAGGCTAGATGTTGGATCCTCTAGATAGACTAGATCCTCTAGGTGCTGCTGACTGCCTGTCCAAGGGTCCTCCTCTCACTTTCTCCTGTAGGTGTTGCTGACTGCCTGTCCCAGGGTCCTCCTCTCACACTCTCCTGTAGGTGCTGCTGATTGCCTGTCCCAGGATCCTCCTCTCACACTCTCCTCTACGTGGTCTGACTGCCTGTCGCAGGGTCCTCCTCTCACACTCTCCTCCAGATGCTGCTGAAACCTGTCCCAGGGTCCTCCTCTCACACTCTCCTCTAGGTGCTGCTGACTGTCCCAGGGTCCTCCTCTCGCACTCTCCTCTAGGTGCTGCTGGCTGCCTGTCCCAGGGTCCTCCTCTCACACTCTCCTCTAGGTGCTGCTGACTGCCTGCCCCAGGATCCTCCTCTCACACTCTCCTCTAGGTGCTGCTGACTGCCTGTCCCAGGGTCCTCCTCTCACACTCTCCTCCAGGTGCTGCTGACTGCCTGTCCCAGGGTCCTCCTACACATTTGCCTACTGTTCCTGGAAAAGACAGCATTTTACGAGAAAAGGCAATTAAGCAGTTTTAAAGAAGCTGGAAATCTCTTGACCCTGGAGGAATGTTTACAAGAAGGTCACATGATGATTTAAGAACTTGGGGGAAAAACCATGCCAGGAAAACTGCGTTTAAAAGCTGGTAGTCTGGTTTTGTTTTGGGAGAAAACAAAAAGGATTAACTGCTTGGGTAAGGAAGGCAACAGCTCCTGAAGCTCCAGACCCAGTTGAAAGCAAAAAGTGAATGGAAGTTGGTCCGAAGGTGCTCTATGTTCTGAAATCAATTGACTGCAAGTTTTCTGCAAAGTTCACCTGAAAAGTAGTACAAGAGTCATTAATTGTTTCACAGACCAACCATATAAGCCGGACGCCATTTCAAGGGCTCTATCATTTATCCTTTTCCCTTGAACCACTGACTTTAGACCTTTTGGGAGGATTCACCTATTTTACTTTATTGTTTTATCCATGTGTGTGAGTTAGGGTATTTAGGAAGAGTAATTATTATACTTTCATATTCCATGCTGTGTGTTAATAATCTTTGCCTTTTGGTTAACAAGCCTGGTTTTTTAATAAATTAGTAATATTGTTGTTTATTGAAGAAACCAGGGTATTGAGTAGTCATTCTGAGATCCATAGGTAAAGTGCATATTTGATTGTATACCTAGCTGGAGGAATCATTTAAATAAATGTTGTGACCCATGAAGCAGTGGAACTAGAGTCAGACAGTGCATGCCCTGCAAATGATTCTCTGACTACTATTGGATAATGGAATCATGTGAGAATGGTCCCTCCCAGCTGGATGACAGTGCAGAGGTGTTGGAGGAGGGTGGTACAGTCAACCATTGTGAAAGGCTACAGAATAACTGGCCTATAGTTTCCCTCCTTTCAAGAATGAAGGTATTACATTTGACTTGACAGAACATAGATGGTGAAACAAGCATTGGGCTTGACTGTATAGAAATGGTTAAACAGACATTATCTTGATTGTATATAGATGGCCTAACAAACATTGGGTTTGAATTTATGGGAATGTTTAAACAGGCATTGGGCTTGACTGTACATAGAGAGTTAAACTGACATTGTCTTGACTGCATACAGCTGGTGAAACAGACACTGGGCTTGACTGTGTGTAAATGGTTAAACAGACGTTGGGCTTGACTGCCTATCGATAACCAAACAAGTATTGGGTTTGACTATAGATAGATGGTTAAACAGACATTGTCTTGACTGTATACAGATTCCCAGACAAACATTGGGTTTGACTGCATACAGCTGGTGAAACAGACATTGGGCTTGACTGTATATAGATGGCCAAACAAACATTGGGCTTGAGTGTATTTATATCTGGTTAAACAAACATTGGGCTTGACTGTTTATAGGTGGTTAAACACACATTGTCTTGATAGTATATAAATAGTGAAACAGGCATTCAGCTTGACTGTAGATAAATGGTTAAACAAACATTGGCCTTGAATGTATCTGGATTGCTAAACAAGCATTGAGCTTGACTGTCTACAGATGGCCAAACAAACATTGGGCTTGACTGTATTTTTTTAATTCATTCACGGGATGTGGGCTTCACTGGCTGGGCCAACATTTATTGCCCATCCTTCGTTGCCCTTGAGAAGGTGGTGGTGAGCTGCATTCTTGAGCCGCTGCAGTCCATGTGGTGTAGGTACTCCCACAGTGTAATTAGGGAGGGAGTTCCAGGCTTTTGACCCAGCGACAGTGAAGGAACGGCGATATATTTCCAAGTCAGGATGGTGAGTGACTTGGAGGGGAACTTCCGGTGATGGTGTTCCCATCTATCTGCAGCCCTTGTCCTTCTGGTGGTAGTGGTCATGGGTTTGGAAGGTGCTGTCTAAGGAGCCTTGGTGAATTCTTGCAGTGCATCTTGTAGATGGTACACTCTGCTGCCACTGTATGTTGGTGTAGAGGGAGTGAATGTTTGTGGATGTGATGCCAATCAAGCGGGCTGCTTTGTCCTGGACAGTGTCCAGCTTCTTCAGTGCTGTAGGGGCTGCAGTCACCCAGGCAAGTGGAGGGTATTCCATCACACTCCTGATTTGTGCCTTGTAGATGGTGGGCAGGCTTTGGGGAGTCAGAAGGTGAGTTACACGTCACGCGATTCCTAGCCTCTGACCTGCTCTTGTAGTAACAGTATTTATATCACTAGTTCAGGTTAGTTTCTGGTCGATGGTAACCCCCAGGATGCTGATAGTGGAAGATTCAGTGATGGTAATGCCATTGAACATCAAGGGGCGATGGTTCCGTTCTCTCTTGTTGGAGATGGTCATTGCCTGACACTTGTGTACCGCGAATGTTACTTGCCACTTGTCAGCCCAAGCCTGGATATTGTCCAGGTCTTGTACACTTGGACATGGACTGCTTCAGTATCTGAGGAGTCGCGAATGGTGCTGAACATTGTGCAATCATCAGCGAACAACCCCACATCTGACCTTATGATGGAAGGAAGTTCATTGATGAAGCAGCTGAAGATGGTTATGCCTAGGACACTACCCTGAGGAGCTCCTGCAGTGATGTTCTGGAGCTGAGATGACTGACCTCCAACAACGTCAACCATCTTCCTTTGTGCTAGGTATGACTCCAACCATCGGAGAGTTTTCCCCCTGATTCCTATTGACTCCAGTTTTGCGAGGGCTCCTTGATGCCATACTCGGTCAAATGTTGCCTTGCTGTCAAGGGACAGTCACTCTCACCTCACCTCAGGAGTTCAGCTCTTTCAGCCATGTTTGAACCAAGGCTTTAATGAGGCCAGGAGCTGAGTGGCCCTGGCAGAACCCAAACTGGGCATCAGTGAGCAGGTTATTGCTAAGCAAGTGTCGCTTGATAGCGCTGTTGAGGACCCTTTCCATTACTTTACTGATGATCGAGAGTAGACTGATGGTGCGGTAATTGGCTGGGTTGAATTTGTCCAGCTTTTTGTGCACAGAACATACCTGGGCAATTTTCCACATAGCCAGATAGATGCCAGTGTTGTAGCTGTACTGGAACAGCTTGACTAGGGGCCAGGCAAGTTCTGGAGCACAAGTCTTCAGTACTATTGACGGATTGTTGTCAGGGCCCATAGCCTTTGCAGTATCCAGTGCCTTCAGCCATTTCTTGATATCGCATGGAGTGAATCAAATTGGCTGAAGACTGGCATCTGTGATGCTGGGAACCTCCGGATGAGGCTGAGATGGATCATCCACTCAGAAACCTCTGGCTGAAGATTGTTGCGAATGCTTCAGCCTTGTCTTTTGCAATGCTGTGCTGGGCTCCTCCATCATTGATGATGGGGATACTTGTGGAGCCTCCTCCTCCAGTGAACTGTTTAATTGTCCACCACCATTCATGACTGGATGTGGCAGGACTGCAGAGTTAGATCTGATCCGTTGGCTGTGGGATCGCTTAGCTTTGTCTATCACTTGCTGCTTATGCTGTTTGGCAAGTAGTTCTGTGTTACAGCTTCACCAGGTTGACACCTCATTTTTAGGTATGCCTGGTGCTGCTCCTGGCATGCCCTCCTGCACTTTTCATTGAACCAGAGTTGATCCCTTGGCTTGATGATAATGGTAGAGCGGGGGATATGCCGGGCCATGAGATTACCGATTATGTTCAAGTACAATTCTGCTGCTGCTGATGGCCCACAGCACCTCATGGATGCCCAGTCTTGAGTTGCTAGATCTGTTTGAAATCTATCCCATTTAGCACGGTGGTAGTGCCACACAACACGATGGACGGTATCCTCAATGTTAAGGTGGGAGTTCGTCTCCACAATGACTGTGCAGTGGTCACTCCTACCAATATTGCCATGGACAGATGCATCTGCAGCAGGCAGGTTGGTGAGGATGAGGTCAAGTATGTTTTTTCCTCTTGTTGGTTCCCTCACCACCTGCCACAGATCCAGTCTAGCAGCTATGTCATTTACAACATGGCCAGCTCACTCCGTAGTGGTGCTACCAAGTCACTTCTTGGTGATGGACATTGAAGTCCCCCACCCATTCTGCACCCTTAGTGCTTCCTCCAAGTGATGTTCAACATGGAGTAGCACTGATTCATCAGCTAAGGAAGGGTAGGATGTTTCCTTACCCACATTTGACCTGAATGCCATGAGACCCCAAGTCAATGTTGAGGACTCCCACCTGTATAGCACTGTGCTGCCACCTCTGTCCGGTGGGACAGGACATGCCCAGGGATGGTGATAGTGGGGTCTGGGACATTATCCGTAAGGTATGATTCCATTTGGATGACTATGTCTAACTGTAGCTTGACTAGTCTGTGAGACTAACCCCCAGCAGTTAGTAAAGAGGACTTTGCAGGATCGACAGACCAAGATTGCCATTGTCATTTCCAGTGCCTAGGTCAGTGCCGGGTGATCCATCTGGTTTCATTCCATTTTGTGTCTTTGTAGCAGTTTGTTACAACTGAGTATCTTGCTAGAGCATTTCAGAGTCAACCACACTGCTGTGGGTCTAAACTCATATGAAGGCCAGGTAAGGACAACAGTGAACCTGATGGGTTTTTACAACAATCAACAGTGGTTTCATGGTCACCATTGCAGTTTTAATTCCAGATTCTTATTGAATTCAAATTCCACCATCTGCCGTGGCAGGATTTGATCCTCGGTCCCCAGAGATTTACCCTGGGTCTCTGGATTACTAGTCCAGCGACAATACGACTATGCCATTGCCTCCAGACATTGGGCTTGGCTGTATATTGATGGTGAAATAGGCATTGGGCTTAACTGTGTATAGATGGCCAAACAGACATTGTCTTGACTGTATATAAATGGGCAAACAATCATTGGGCTTGATTGTAAATAGATGGTTAAACAATTATTGGGCTTGACTATATATTATCATGAAGCTATTAATGCATATTATATAATTGTCTGGTAGATCAGACATTGGGCTTGACTGTATACAGATGGTGAAACAGGCATTGGGCTTGACTGTATACAGATGGTGAAACAGACATTGGGCTTGACTCTATACAAATGGTGAAACAGACATTGGGCTTGACTGTATACAGATGGTGCAACAGGCATTGGGCTTGACTGTATATAGATGGTGAAACAGGCTTTGGGCTTGACTGTATATAGATGGCCAAGCATACATTGGCATTGACCATTTATAGATGGTTAAACAGACATTGGGCTTGATTGTAAATAGATGGTTAAACAATCACTGGGCTTGACTACATAGTGTCATGAGGCTATTAATGTATATAATATTTTGGAAAATAGAGGTTTAGGCTGCAGATGTGTCTTAATTTAATTAAAGTCAGCTAGTCTGGGTGCTTTGATGTGTACTGGTTCTGCTATGTAAGGGAGATAGCATGCATTTCCATTTTTTGAATAAAGCATTCAAGAAGTGGGGTGAAAACTTGATGCCCCACTTGGTATCTAGCAGATACCAAGCCATATGTTTATATTACTAATAAAATTAGTACTATGGAAGGAGTTTCATTGTTAAAAGGTACAGTTCAAAGAGGCTGGTGAGACAATTAATTCAATCAATGGTGGTTGGTATAACTTCAGCAGTTTTCAGGTGTGCAGAACAGAGGCAATGTGAGGTCAAAAGGCAGCTGCAAGCCTCCAACTGGTCCAACTGGCTCCACAGTGAAAAGCGCCTCGTTCTGAATTTGTAAAGTGTCATGAAGCTATAAATGTATATAATATTTTGGAAAATATCTTTCTTTTAAAATAGAGATTTAGTCTGTGGGTATGTCTTAATTGGATTAAAGCCAGCTAGTCTGGGTGCTTTGATGTGCTAGTTTGAGATGTAAACAGAGAGATAGTGGCGCATTTGCATTTTTTGAATAGAGCATTAAAAGATGTGGGGTAAAAACTGACACCTTTCTAGCAGCTACCAAGCAATATGTTTATATTACTAATAAAATTGGTACTATGAAAGGTGCTTCATTGTTAAAAGATGAAGTTCAAAGAGGTTGTTGATACAATGAGAATTAACATTCAATGGGGCTGGTAGATATAATTTCAGTAGTGTTTGGGTGTGCAGACAGAGGCAATGTAAGATCAAAAGGCAGCTGCAAAACTCCAACTGACTCCACAGTGAAAAGAACCTCATTTTGAATTTGTGAGGTGAAAATGCTTTACATGATGTTTTGGTTAAGCCTATGGGTTGCTGTTGCCTTAGTGGAGATTAATTTGGGAATTTGTTAAAAGTTATGGTAGTAGTAATTTGTAGCCATGTGTACTTTTTTAAAGATATGTAAATTAATAAAATGTTTCATTTAATTTAATGTAAAATCTCAAGAACTAGTGATTTAATTCCTGAGTTTAGAGTTGCATCTCAAAAATAACACTTAAAATTATAGGTTATGACAGTTCTTTAAAATTTCCCTCTGGGATTTTTAAATAACTCCGTCTTGCCAACTGCATCGGTCATTACAGTTGGGGGTTGTGGCGGGAATAAATTATATCTCTAATTCCTCAACTGGTTAGGAATTGGTGAATCTTAAGCTTATGAGTACGAGGGGCACTTTGAATTCAGGAGTTGATGAGGTATTTTAGAAGTGGTGACACTGCAAGATGGCTTTGGTAATTGCTAAGACTTGTCTGGGAGTAGAAGAGATAACTCTGATTGGGTTGGAGAGAATAACCAAAAGTAAGTTAACAGAGTTGGTGGATAAGTTAAAATTGGGGTTATGTGCAGGAGCTAGGAAATCAGATATAGTTAAAAGTATAGTACAGCATCTACAGTTGGAAGTGAAACCTGACACTAGTGAGTCACAGCTGGAGGTAGTGAGACAAATGAAGGTGCTGGAATTTAAATAAGCAAAGGAACTGAAAAAGTTTGAATTTGAAGCAAAGGACAGAGAAATGGCTTTTAAAAGGGAATTAGAAATTGTGAAGATAGAGAAGAAGGAAATAGAAATAGAAAGAGAGAGAGAATTCCAACTGCAAACGTTGGCAGTTAGGAAAGAGATGTCAGTAGGCGAGGGAGGATTTATCTCTAGAGTAGAACCCGGTGGGGATGTATTTAAATTTGTACAAGCTCTTCCAAAGTTTGAGAAAGCAGATATTGAAGTATTCTTTATTTCATTTGAGAAGCTAGCCAAACAGGTGAAATGGTCACAGGAAAACTGGACATTATTATTACAGTCTAAGTTGTTAGGTAGAGCACATGAGGTATATGCTTCACTTTCAGAAGAAATGTCGGTGAATTATTCCTTAGTTCTGTTGAAGAGTCATATGGGTTCAAAGCGTTAACTGTATTCCTCTCTGCAGATGCTGTCAGACCTGCTGAGTTTTCCAAGGTATTTTTATTTTTGTTTTTGTTTTGGATTTCCAGCATCTGCAGTTTTTTGCTTTAATCTTATGTCGGTGAATTATGACGTGGTGAAAAAAGTTATTTTGAGTGTATATGAGTTGGTTCCTGAAGCATACAGGCAGAAATTGAGGAATATGAGCAAACAGCCTGGGCAAACTTATACTGAGTTTGAAAGAGTAAAAGCAAGTAATTTTGACCAGTGGATATGGATGTTAAAAATAGAGATGACCCATGCAGCTCTTAGGGAAGGAATTTGTTTGGAAGAACTTAAAGATTCAACCCCTTCAGTGGTGAGAACTCATGGAGGAACAGAGGGTTAATTCTGTAAGGCAAGCGGTAGAGATAGCTGATGATTATGAGTTAGTTCATAGAGATAAACCTTTTTTCCATCACCCTTTCAAATTGGAAAATGATAAAAAGTGGGAAGGTGAAAGGAAGGTAGGTAGTCAGGGAAGAGAAGGAGTAGCTGGAAGTTCCCAGGAAGTTTTTTTCTCAGAATAAAAAGGAAGGTGTTGAAGGTAGAAGTGATATTCGAAAATTGAGATGTTTTCATTGTAATAAAGTGAGACACACGAAGTCAGTATGTTGGAGATTGCAGGGAAAATCTGTATGAATTATTACGGTACAGAAAAGATCTGGAAGTAAAAGTACTGTGGGTTCTGAGGTTCAGGCACAGGAGAAACCAGTGGTTTGTGTACAGGTGAAACAGGGAGAATCAGTGAAAGGTAAAGAAGTGGGAATGTGTTCACAGTTTACTCAAGGTTGTTCTGAGGAACAGGTCACAGAAATGTTTAAAGATTTTGTATGTGAAGGGAAAGTCTTTCCATGTGTACAGGGTGGAGTAGATAAAGATGTTAAAATGTTAAGAGGCACAGGGGCTAGTCAATCTTTAATGTTGTGGGATAGTGATATTTGTTGTTCACAGGGAGTATTGCAGGAGAAGGTGATAATAAGTGAGGCTTGTGGAGATGCTAAATCTATTGTGGAAGATAAAGAGCAGATGGAAGATGGGTGAAGTTATAGTTGGAGTGGTGGAAAAATTGCCTATTGCAGGGGTTCAGTTTATCCTGGGTAATGATATTGCTGTATTGCAAATGTGGGTGATGCCTATGGTAGTTAAGCAGCTTGTAGAAATGTTTTCAACAGAAGTGCTACAGAAGGAACATCCTGGATTGTTTCCTGATTGTGTTGTAATGATATTAAAGGCTCATAGGGAAGAACAAAATAAGCAAGATAACTGGCAGTTCAAAGACAAGAAGAAGGTGTTGAAATCCAATTAGCTGGCACTGTATTTGATAACATTGTTCAGGAGGAAGGAATGCAGAACAGTTCAGCTGAAGTGTATAACTCAAAGAGGTTAGTGGAGTCACAGAAAAATGATTTGCAATTAAAACAGTTATATCAGAAAGCTTATTCAGAAACAGAAGAAAAATGTATTCCAGTATGTTATTATATTCGAGGGAATATATTAATGAGAAAGTGGCGATTGGATCATGTCTCAGCAAATGAAATCTATAGAGGGAGGTGCATCAGATTGTTATCCCATTCAGGTATAGAAATGAGATTCTGAGAATTGCTCATGAAATTCCAATGGGGGGAAATTTAGGAATCAGGAAAACACAGGAAAAGAAACAGAAGTAAAAGCAAAAAACTGCGGATGCTGGAAATCCAAAACAAAAACAAAAATAGCTGGAAAAACTCAGCAGGTCTAACAGCATCTGCGGAGAGGAACACAGTTAACATTTCGAGTCCGTATGACTCTTCAGCAGAACTAAGGTAAAATAGAAAAGGGGTGAAATATAAGCTGGTTTAAGGGGGTGGGGGGGGGCGGTGGCGGGATGGTGGGGGTGGGACAGGTAGAGCTGGATAGAGAGCCAGTGATAGGTGGAGATAACCAAAAGATGTCAGAGACAAAAGGACAAAGAGGTGTTGAAGGTGGTGATATTATCTAAGGAATGTGCTAATAGGTAGCATTAAGAGTAGAAAGCAGGACGAGCAAGGTACAGATAGCCCTAGTGGGGGTGGGGTGAAGGGATCGAAATAGGCTAAAAAGTAGAGATAAAACAATGGATAGAAATACATTTAAAAATAATGGAAATAGATGGGAAAAGAAAAATCTATATAAATTATTGGAAAAAAGGGGGATCAGAAAGGGGGTGGGGATGGAGGAGAGAGTTCATGATCTAAAGTTGTTGAACTCAATATTCAGTCCAGAAGGCTGTAAAGTGCCTAGTCGGAAGATGAGGTGTTGTTCCTCCAGTTTGCGTTGAGCTTCACTGGAACAATGCAACAAGCCAAGGACAGACATGTGGGCATGAGAGCAGGGTGGAATGTTGAAATGGCAAGCAACAGGGAGGTCTGGGTCATGAATGCGGACAGACCGAAGGTGTTCCACAAAGCGGTCACCCAGTCTGCATTTGGTTTCTCCAATGTAGAGGAAACCGCATTGGGAGCAGCGAATGCAGTATACTAAATTGAGGGAAGTGCAAGTGAAATGCTGCTTCACTTGAAAGGAGTGTTTGGGCCCTTGGACAGTGACGAGAAGGGAAGTAAAGGGGCAGGTGTTGCACCTTCTGCGGTTGCATGGGAAGGTGCCATGGGAGGGGGTTGAGGTGTGGGGGTGATGCAGGAGTGGACCAGGCTGTCCCAGAGGGAACGATCCAGATACAGAGGGGTTTTTTTTGGCCAGGATTACATAGGGATGTAGTCAAATTCTGTAGAACCTGTCATATATGTCAAGTAACAGGAAAATCACAAGCAGTGACTAAGCTGGCTCCTTTAATCCCAATACCAGTATTTGAAGAACCTTTTACCAGGGTCATGATTGATTGTGTAGGACCCCTCCCTCAAACTAAAAGTGGAAATCAGTATTTATTAACAATAATGGATGTGTCTACCAGGTTTCCTGAAGCGATACCTTTAAGAAATATTACAACTAAGAAGATTGTGGAGGAGTTAATTAAAGTTTTTTCAAAATATGGTTTACCTAAAGAAATACAATCAGATCAGGGGTCAAATTTCATGTTACAGCTGTTTAAGGAAGTAATGAACAGTTTGGGGATAAAACAGTTTAAGTCAACAGCTTATCATCCAGAGTCACAAAGAGCTTTGGAAAGATAGCATCAAACTTTAAAAACTATGATAAGAGCATACTGTCAGAAATATACACAGGATTAGGATACAGGAATTCCATTTTTGTTATTTGCTATTAGAGACACTCCTAATGCATCGACTGGTTTTAGCCCTTTTGAACTAGTTTATGGCCGTGAGATAAGGGGACCACTGAAATTGATTCATGAGAAATTGGTGGGTCAAAATTCAGAAACTACTCTCCTGTATTACATATCAAATTTCAGGGCAAGAATGAACAGGGCATGTGAGTTGGCTAGGGACCATTTAAAGATATCACAGCAAGTGATTAAAGTGACGGCAGATAAGAAGGCTAAAATTCGCAGTTTTGTTTCTGGAAAGAAAGTATTAGTTTTGTTACCAGTACTAGAGGATTCCTTAAATGCAAGATTTAGTGGGCCTTACAGGATTGAAAAGAAATTGAGTGAAGTAAATGATTTAATAAATACTCCAAATAGAAGAAAGAAGCAGAGGGTGTGTCATGTAAATATGCTTAAAGAGCACTTTGACAGGGAAGAGGAACAAAAAGAGGTATTAGTGATGGTGGATGAAGAGAAAGAGATAGAAATGCAGGACTCTGAAATTGATTTTCCTCTAATCAATTTGAATAATGAGGGGGTGCTTGAAAATTTAAATGAAATATTGAGTTACCTTCCAAACAAGTGGCAAAGTGATTTGGAAAAGCTATTGCAGTCACACAAACCTATTTGTGGAAATCAGTTGGGAAAGACACATGGATTTACATGGTGTATGTATAGAAATATTATCTTCAGTGAGGCAACAACATTACAGATTAAATATGGCAAAATTACCACAAGTACAAAAAGAAATTGATTTCATGGTTCAAAGTCATATCATTGAGTCTAGTTGCAGTAACTGGAGTTCACCTAATGTACTGGTACCAAAACTGGATGGACCACAAAGGCTGTGTGTGGACTATCGAATGATGAATGTAGTGACAAAAGCAGATTCATATCCCATACCACGACTGGAGGATTGTATTGAGAAAGTGGGACAATCGTAATTTACCACAAAGAAAATGATTTGCTAAAAGGATAGTGGCAAGTATCATTGTCGGAGACAGCAAAGGAGATATCAGCTTTTGTAATGCCAAGTGGACTTTATCAGTTTAAAGTCATGATATTTAGTATGAAGAATGCACCTGCGACATTTCAAAGACTGACAAATAAAGTAATTCCGGGTCTAAGCAATTGTGCTGTGTATATTGATGATCTAATCATTTTCAGTCAGACGTGGGAGAAGCATTTACAACATCTGGAAGAATTATTTACTCAACTATAAGAAGCTAATTTGGTGATGAACTTGGCTAAAAGTGAATTTACAAAAGCTCAAGTTCCGTATCCAGGCGTTACCATTGGACATGGTGAGGAGGCTCCGAGATATGCAAAAGTCAAGGTTATCATGGATTTCCCAGTGTATACAACAAAATGAGAAGGTTTGAGATTTCTGGGTATGAGTGGATTTTACCGGAAATTTGCACCAAATTTTAGCCTAGTGGTTGCTCCACTGATTGAGCTATTAAAAAAGAACAAGAGGTTTCAATGGACACTGGAGTGTCAGAAGTCATTCAATAGTTTGAAAACTGTATTAACTATGACATCAGTGTTGGCAGAACCCAATTATGCCAAGCAATTCAAGTTAGCCATTGACACAAGCGATATAAGCATTGGGGCTGTACTGTTACAAGAAGATGACATTGGAATTGAAAAACTGAGAGGGTATTTTTGACGGAAGCTGAATGTACAACAGAGAGGATATTCAATGATTTAAAAAGAGACTTTGAGTTTGGTGTTAGCATTGCAGCATTTTGAAATTTATGTTGCAAACAACTGTTTACACAGACCATAATCCTTTGAAGTTTTTGGGCATATTTCAAGACAAAAGTGCAAGGCTTTTCAGATGCAGTCTATTCTTACAACCATTTAATCTACGTATTATACATATTGCTGGAAGAGAAAACCTGTTCGCAGATTTGCACTATCAAGAGATGCAAAAGTCAAGGCTATGGTGGATTTCCCAGTGTATACAACAAAATGAGAAGTTTTGAGATTTCTGGGCATGAGTGGGTTTTATTGGAAATTTGTACCAAATTTTATCCAAGTGGTTGCTCCACTGACTGAGTTATTATCAAAAGTTTGAAGCTTAAGGAAAATTGAGACAGTTAAAAAAAATCCTGGACATTGAACTGGAGTGATTTCTATTGATATCAAGGGCTTGTGTATATATATATTGTTATGTTAATGCCTGCATCCAGTAATGTAACAGTGTAGTGGGTAGAGGAGATATTGAAAGATAGTTTAGTAAAATTAAGCCATCTTTTAGAATTGTGACGGTTCATTTTCTGTTCAGGAGGGAGATGTCATGAAGCTATTAATGTATAGAATACTTCGGAAAATGCTTTTCATTTAAAATAGAGGTTTAGTCTGTGGGTGTTTCTTAATTGGATTAAAGTCAGCTAGTCTGGGTGCTTTGATATGTACTAGTTTTGATATGTAAGGGAGATAGCGTGCATTTGCATTTTAAAAATAGATCATCCAAGAAGTGGGGTGAAAACTTGACGCCTATCTGGTAGATACCAACCCATATGTTTATATTACTAATAAAATTGGTACTATGAAAGGGGTTTCATTGTTAAAATGTGAAGTTCAAAGAGGCTGGTGAGACAATGAGAATTTGAATTCAATCAGTGGTGGTGGGTATAACTTCAGCAGTTTTTGGGTGTGCAGAGCAGAGGCAATGTGAGATAAAAAGGCTGCTATAAGCCTCCAACTGGTCTAACTGGCTCCAAACTGAAAAGAACCTGATTTAGAATTTGAAAGATGAAAATACTTTGCCTGGTGTTTGGTTAAGTCTATGGGCTGCTGTTGCCTTAATGGAGATTAGATTGGGAATTTGTTAAAAGTTATGATAGTATTAATTTGTGGCCTGTGACATAATTTTAGCCATGTATATATTTTTATGTATTTACAGTGATATAATTTTAGCACTGCTTAAAGGTTCTGAGAGTGATATATGTTTAGAACTGTTTAATAAGTACCCTGAGATATTGTTAACACTTATAGTTGTTTGGTAGTACTGAACTTGAGTATTGCTGAAAAAATAGACATGCTATCAAAGCTTTCCTTCTTGCACTCATCAGGACAGCTAGCAAGAATACCAGTGGTAAAGGGAATAACAATTTATACAGATTGAGGAGAGAGTGCTGATTGGCAAGTGGACGCTGATTGATAGACATTGCCATGGAGAATGCACCAGGGAACAGTTAACTGCAAAGCTTTTGTTCAAATTCAAACCAAGCAGGTTGCCTTTGATTGGTCAAGGCTTTGCCATGGGGAATGAACCAGGGAATGCCTGTACCCCAATCTGTTGTTTAGTTGAAAAAGATGCAATGTGTGTACAGGCTCCTTCTGTCTGCAAAGGTAAGGGCTCAGTGTGTGAATACATCTAGCTTCTCACAATCATAAGAGAGCCACACTGCAAACCCAACAGATAATCTTAAATTAGCTTTCAGTGTAACTCTTATCATGATCAGGATTGTTTAGCAAATGTTGTCCAACCACGGAATCACATCTAATGTTGGATACTACTTTTTGAGCATGGTGTGTTTGGGTACAGTCTGTACTTTGCCTATTGCGAGCAGCCGAAGGGACATTCCACTTGATAAGATCTGCCAATCGTTGGGACGTACAGCTTGCATACCCGGCATCATACCGGCACTAAAATTCATATACCACATTACTCATTTGTGTGATATGCAGAATTTCATTTTGGCTTGACGGCAGCATCCTTTTAGTGGAGAATACCACTCGTGTTGCTATTACATAGAAACTATGTGAAAGGGCTATTTCAGTTTTGCTCAAATTTTTGAGACACCTTACCCTTCCAAGGCAATTAGAGGTAGACTGGGCACTTTTCAAGAACAAATGTTGGGGCCTTAGGCCCATTCATGAGTTTGCTTAATATACAGTGAGCAGTAATCTGAATAGCATAGCCATTACCTGCAGGACTACCATTGACCAGAAACTGAACTGGACTAGCCATATAAATACTGTGGTTACAAGAGCAGGTCAGAAGCTAGGAATCCTGCGACGAGTAACCCATCTCCTGACTCCCCAAGGCCTGTCCACCATCTACAAGGCACAAGTCAGGGGTGTAATGGAATTCTCTCCACCTGCCTGGATGAGTGCAGCTCCCACAACACTCAAGAAGCTTGACACCGTCCAGGACAAAGCAGCCTGCTTGATTGGCATCACATCCACAAACATTCACTCCCTCAACCACCAACGCACAATAGCAGCAGTGTGTACCATCTATAAGGCACACTGCAAGAATTCACCAAGGCTCCTTCGACACCACCTTCCAAACCCATGACCACTACCACTAGAAGCACAAGGGCAGCAGATTGATAGAAACATCACCACCTGGAAGTTCCCCTTCAAGTCCCTCACCATCCTGACCTGGAAATATATCGACATTAATTCACTGTCGCTGGGTCAAAATCCTGGAACTCCCTCCTGACAGCACTGTGGGTGTACCTACACCACGTGGACTGCAGCGGTTCAAGAAGGCAGCTCACCACCACCTTCTCAAGGGCAACTAGAGATAGGCAATAAATGATGGCCCTGCCTGTAAAGCCCACATCCCATGAATTAATTTTAAAAAAGGGATGGCTTTGATGCGCCCTATTTTAGCATCAAGCTTGCATGGTAAGCAAATGGCTCGGGCCCTATTTACGAGGTGCTGATGTGGCCAAGCTTATAGCACTTGCAACTGTGGAATCCTAAAATGTATATTGACAAGTGGATGTAGACAGTAACAGAAAATCCATTGCTAGCCCTCAGGAAAGGGACCTCATTTTATTGCTCCATTTCTAAGGTGACCTTGAGCACAGGATGGAGCTCATTAAGAACAAAAAAACTGCGGATGCTGGAAATCCAAAACAAAAACAGAATTACCTGGAAAAACTCAGCAGGTCTGGCAGCATCGGCGGAGAAGAAAAGAGTTGACGTTTCGAGTCCTCATGACCCTTCGACAGAACTTGCGTTCGAGTGCAAGAAAGAGTTGAATATTATTTCAATATTATTTCAACTCTTTCTTGGACTCGAACGCAAGTTCTGTCGAAGGGTCATGAGGACTCGAAACGTCAACTCTTTTCTTCTCCGCCGATGCTGCCAGACCTGCTGAGTTTTTCCAGGTAATTCTGTTTTTGTTTTGGAGCTCATTAAGGTGTGTAAGGAAATCCTCACCTGCAGCTGCAGATCCAAATATAGCAACTGTATCATCTACGTGTCACAGTTATGCAAGGGGTAGGTGGTCAGGTGTCATTCCATCTCGTGAAAACTGACAAAGATGTTTGCAAGAACTGGGCCCAGAGGGGATCCCATGACAACACCATCTACTTGAGCATACATGGTGTTGTTAAAACCAAATTCAACTGCATGAGTTGCTGAATTCATAAGTTCAATGAATACAATGACAATGGTTATGTGCCTAGATCATCATGATATAGTGACGTGGTTCCAATGTCTATGACTTCCTTGAATGGTACATTAGTGAATAGGCTTACAATGTTGAATGAGCACATGGACACAGGGCACAAGTTATATTCTGATGAAGAGTCATCGAAACGTTAATTCTGTCATCCTCTGCACAGATGCTGTCAGACCTGCTGAGTTTTTCCAGCTATTTTTGTTTTTGTTGCACAAGTCAGTACGATGGAATATTCTCCACTTGCCTAGATGAGTGTAACACTCAAGAAGATTGACACGATTCAGGACAAAGCAGTCCACTTGATTGGTGCCCCACTGATTGGCACACAAACATTCACTTCCTCCACCACTAAACTTTTGCGATTCATGCACTAAGACACCCATATCCTGCTGCATCTCAGAGCTCTGCAATCTCTCACCATTCAGATAATCTGCCTCTTTTTCATTCATCCTGCCAAAATAGACAACCTCACATTTCCCACATTATATTCCATATGCCATATCTTTTCCCGCTCACCTAACCTATCTATATCCCTTTGTCGCCTCCTTATGTTCTCTTCACAACTTACTTTCCTACTTATCTTTGTGTCATCAGCAAATTTACCAACCATACCATTGGTCCCTCCATCCAAATTATTGATATAACTTGCAAAGAGTTGGTGCCCCAGCATTGATCCCTGTGGCACACCATATGTCACAACCTGCCAACCAGAAAATGACCCTACTCTCTGTTTCCTGTTAGCTAGTCAATCTTCTATCCATGCTAATGTGTTACCACCTACAACATGAGCTTTTATTTTCCACAATAACCTTTTATGAGGCACCTTATCAAATTCTTTCTCAAAACCTAAGTACATTGGTTTTGGTCCACTGGTTCCCCATTATCCACAGCACCTGTTACTGCTTCAGAAAAACTCCAATAAATTGGTTAAACATGATTTCCCTTTCACAAAACCATGTTGACGCTGCCTGATTACCTTGAATTTATCTAAGTGCACTGTTATAGTCTCTTTAATAATAGCTTCTAACATTTCCCTATGACAGAAGCTAAGCTAACTGGCCTATAGTTTCCTGTTTTCTGTCTCCCTCCCTTTTTGAAGAAAGGGGTTACATTTGCTATTTTCCAGTCCAGTGGAACCTTCCCTGAATCCAGGGAATTTTGGAAAATTAATACCAACGCATCAACCATCTCATTCACCACTCCTTTTAAGACCTTGGAATAAGATCCATCAGGACCCGGGCACTTGTCAACCTAGAGTTCCAACAATTTGCTCAGTACCACTTCCCTGGTGATTGTAATTTTCTGAGCTGCTCCCTCTCTTTCAATTCCTCATTTACAGCTATTTCTGGGATGTTTCTTGTATGCCCTATAGTGAAGACGAATGCAAAATACCTATTCAATTTATTTGCCAACTCCTTATTTTCCATTATTAATTCCCCAGGCTCACTTTCTATGGGATCAATGCTCACTTTGTTAACTCTTTCCTTTTTTAAATATCTATAGAATTTCTTACTATATGTTTTTATACATCCAGCTAGCTTTCTCTCGTACTCTCATTTTTCCTCATTATCAACCTTTAGTCATTCTTTGCTGTTTTCTATATTTTGTCCAATCGTCCGACCTGCCATCCATCCCTGCGCAACTACATGCTTTTTCTTTAAAGTTGATAATGTCTTTAACTTTTTAGGTTAACCACAGATGGTGGGTCTTCCCCTTGGAATTTTTATTTCTCATTGGAATGTATCTATTTTGTGTATTATGAAATATCCTCTGAAATGTCTGCCACTGCATCTCTATTGACCTACCTCTTAATGTAAATTGCTACTTCACTTGTGCTAGCTCTGATTTTCATGCCCTCATAATTGCCTTTATTTAAATTTAACATACTAGTCTTAGACCCACTCTTCTCTCCCTCAAACTGAATGTAAAATTCAATTATATTATGATCGCTGATACCTAGGATAGAATTTTTCCTATGGCAGGCGGGGTGAGTGGGGGCAGGGGTGGGCGTGAAGCTGATCGCTGCCCGCAATCGGCTGCGCACCTCCACTTTACACCAGAGGGCCAATTACGGCCCGTCCAGTATAACGTGTGGCCAGAAGCGCTCAGTGCTACCTGTGTGGGCAGTGGGAGGGAGAGTCAGACCCTGTGCTCTTTTGTGCATGTTCGCGAAAAAGCGCAGCAATCTCCCTGAGGAACGGAGCTGCCTCAGGGAGATTGGATGGATTAGAAAACTTTTTAATAAATAAAGTAAAAATTTATTGAAACATGTCCCCTCATGTGACAGTGTCACATGAGCTGGGGCATGTTTGTGAAGTTAGGAACATTTATTTATTTATTTTATAAAAGCTTCAGGAAACCTCATCCCGCCCATGGATGAGGTTTCCTAAAAAATGCGAAGGCCGCTTGGGCTCTTTGCTTGCCCACCAACCTTAAGGTTGGATGGGCAGGGTTCTGAACAAGTTTAATTACTTTTTTAATGGCCTTAATAGGCTGTTGACAGTTCAGCCACCTGCGGCGCACGCCCGCCGAACGAAATATCGAAATGATGCGCGATGACATCGGGACGCACGCCCAATGTCATTGCGTGTCACTTTATGCATTGGCATGTCACTCCCGCCCTGACACGCAGACCAGAAGATTCAGCCCCCAGTGGAGCCTTCACTATGAGGTGGTTAACTAATCCTTTCTCATTGCACAATACCAGGTCTAGCATAGCCTACTCCTTGGTTGGCTGTAGGACATGTTGATCTAAGAAATTAACCCAAAAATACTCTATAAATTTGTCATCTACGCTACCTTTGCTTATCTGATTGTTCCAGTATATATGTAGATTAAAATCGCCCATGATAATCACTGTACCTTTCTGACAAGCTCCAATTATTTCTCCTTTGATACCCTGTCATACCATGTGATTACTGCTCGAGGGCCTGTACATGACTCCCACAAGTGCCTTCTTGCTTTTATCATTCTTTATCCATACCCAAACTACTTCTATAGCCTTTTTTCCTGAACTTAGTCCATCCCTCTCTATTGTGTTAATGTCGTTTTTAATTAACAGAGCCAGCCCTCCACCTTTTCCTAACTTCCCACCCTTCCCAAAAGCCACATACCCTTCACAAAATTCAGATCCAATCTATGGCATCCTGCAGCCTATCCTAATATCTCCTTATGCAGTTTGATGTCACATTTTGTTTGATAACTTTCTTGTAAAGTGCCTTGGGATGTTTTAAAGATCCTATAAAAGATGCTATAAAAATGGACATTGTTTTTATTGTCATTTTGCTGAATGTATTTAAGCCACTTCCAGAAATAGACAAAATGATGAATCGTTCAGCTCAGTGTGAAAACACTCACCTCAGAGCTTCACTGTCCTTGGCTGCCTTAATGGTGAGGATCTGTGAGGCAGTTACAGACAAGACCTCCACGTCAATCCGATTAAACTCATCAAAGCAGAACCATGCTCCAGACTGAGCCATTCCAGAGAACAATTTCCCCATCATCTAAAGGGAGGGGAGGTGGGCAGTGGCATAGGGGAAATATAAAGAAAAGGCCAAAGTTAATGACAGTCTTCATTAGCAGAGCTGCCTACTCAGAGGAACTTCTGTGTGGTAATATCTGCTTACCTTTACTGGAATGAGGCTTTAATTAACTAGATAGCAGTGCCCGGCTGTACATCACAGCTGTGGATGATCAAAGTGACAGCTTTGCTGCTTTCAAATGTAAGAAATGTATTTGTGTGTGCCAATAACTAATTTGCTCCATTATGCTGTGTAAATTCGCTTTTACCTGGAGGCAGTTGAGGTTGGGGGTTGGGTGCTGGGTGCTGCTGGGGCTCATGTCCTAAGTGATGTAATATGCTGACAAACTGGGAATTGGAACAATCAAATCTAACAAAGGTGCTCAGAAAACAAGACCTGGTGAGGATAGTTAATCAGGAGGAATGAGAATATACTGAATCTTGGGGTTTAGTTTTAGTCCCGGGGCATTAATTACCTTTCAATACCTCACCCAGACATCATGTCTGAGCCTAGATGGTGAGTGTCAGTGGGCTCCTGGACTATTGAAGCTCAAAATCAGACTAACTCACTGCCCACATTCGAAGCTTCCAGTAGGACTGACCGGTGGATCTAAAGCCCTGGTTGCTTAAACCCTTCTGAGGTTTGGGATGTTGAGACCAATTATATCATTCCAGCTTGTTGATGTCAGCTGGCTCATCACAGACCAGAGATTAAACCTGGAACCTTCTGATCTCCATAGCTATTACTAAATAATGTAATTCCTTTCATCAGTAGCTAGCCCAGCAGGGAATGGATTGAGGCTGAAACTTAAGCAGAATTAAATAAGAGTAATAACAATAATGGCCGAACAGCTGAAGGTACTTTCAGGGGCTGCAGTTCTTTTTCCCTTGATCTAGATGTCTCTGGTAAGATTAATCCCTTCACCTGGGTTTGACTCCAGTTCAGGCTGGTGGAAAGATCAAGAAGCCCAAGATTCAGCAATTTGATAATCCATGCTCAAAGGAAAAGTGACACATAGAACAAGCTCAACATTCTTACAGTTCTGTTACTGACCACACTCTTCCCATTAGAAGCACAGAATTTACCCCACAGTCTCCTCTCTCACTGCTACCTGAAAATGGTCTATATGAAATGTGTTTGGTGGTCTCAGGAATGTGCCAACATAGGGTAGACATTGGGAAGGGATGGGGATCATTTAGCTCCTTGAGCTTGTTCCATTTGGTGGATCTAATATGCAGACTCCCAATGTCCTTACAACTAAAGGAAGTGCAAGAACAGAGAGACCAGTGGGTGATTGTGCACAAATCTTTGAAGGTGCACAAAGCACTTAATAAAGCACATGGGATTCTAGGCTTTATAAATAAAGGCATGGAGTACAAAAGCAAGAAGCTATGCTAAAACTTTATAAATCACTAGTTTAGTCTCTTCTGGAGTATTGTATTCAATACTGGGCACAACACTAGGAGGAATGTGAAGGTTTTGGACAGCGTACAGAAGAGATTTCCTAGAATGGTTCCAGGAATAAGTAAGTGCATGGGTAGGCTTGAGGAACTGTGGTTGCTCTTCTTTGAGCAGAGAAGACTAAAAGGAGAGCTCATGGAAGTGTTTAGAACAATGAAGGGTTTAAACAGAGTAAACAAAGAGAAATAAAAACAGAAAGTATTGTAAATACTCAGTAGGCCTGGCAGATTTTATGGAGAGAGAAACAGAGTTAACAGAGTCCAATATGACTCTTCTTCAGGAAGGTACAAATGTGATGGGTTTTATGCCATCGATAGGGGGGGATAGGAGAGGAAGAACAAAAGGAAAGATCCGGGATAGGGTAGAGGGCGGGAGAGATTAAATGAGGAAGATGCCATAGAACGAAACCAAAGGGGGTGGTATGATAGTAGTAAAGAAACAAAGCATTTTTTCCAGAGTGAGTGTAAATACCAGAATAATGAACAGTTTTGTCCGAAAGCAAAAATATGAAAAACAAGATTAAGACCAGCATATGGCAAAAAACAGAATCAAAATGGAAGACAGAGTTCATGGTCTGAAATTGTTAACTCAAAGACTTACAGAAATTGTTAGCTCACCACCACCTTCTCAAGGGTAACTAGGGATGGGCAATAAATGCTGGCCCAGCCAGCAAAGCCCACATCCTGTGAATGAATTTTTAAAAAATGTTGAGTCTAGAAGGTTGTAAAGTGGCTAATTAGTTGATGAGGTGATGTTCCTCTAGCTTGCGTTGGGCTTCACTGGAACACTGCAGCAGGCCAAGAACAGAAACGTGAGCATGAGACTATGGTGGTGATTTGAAATGGCAAATAACCGGACACTCGGGTCATGCTTGTGGACTGAATGGAGGTGTTCTGCAAAGCAATCAGCCAGTCTGCGTTTGATCTTCTGCATGTATAGGAGACTGCATTGTGAGCAGCAAATACAGTATACTAGATTGAAAGAAGTACCAATAAATCACTGCTTCACCTGGAAGGAGTGTCAGGGGTCTTGGATGGTGGGGAGAGAGGATGTAATAGGACAACTGTCACACGTCCTGCGATAGGATGGGAAGGTGCTGTGGGAAGAAGATGAGATTTTGGGGGTAATTGAAAGTTGGATCAAGATATCACGGAAGGAACTGTCCCTTCGGAATGCTACAGAGGGGCGGGGAGGGGAAGACATGTTTGGTGGTGGCATCATGCTGGAAGTGGCGGAAATGGTGGAGGATGATCCACTGAATGTGGAGGCCAGTGGACAAGGGAACATTATTGTGGTTCTGGGAGAGCGGGGAGGGGGTGAGGGAAGAAGTACAGGAAATGGGGTGTACATGGTTGAGGGCACTGCCAGCCACGGTGGGCAAAATCCTCAGTTTCAGATTGCCAGCATTCACAGTATTTTGCTCTTGTTTTCATAAATAAAGGGAAACTTTTTTCAGTTGATAACGAGAGGGGACAGATTTAAGGTGATTGGAAAAAAACCCAGAGGAGACATAAGGAAAACTTTTTTTACACATGGGTTGCTAGTATCTGGAATACACTGCCTGATAAGGTGGAAAATACAGATTGAATAATCACTTTCAAAAGAAAATGGAATAAAAATTGCCGGGGATATGGAGAAAGGGCAGGAAGTGAAACTAACTGGATTGCTTTTCGTGAGTTACAGCGTAGACCCAATGGAAGGAATGACCTTTTTCCATGCTGGATTAGTCTATGATTCTATGAACTGCATTCCTCCAATGCCAGGAACTACAGACCAAAGGTCCAGTATTCTGGCTGGGACTGCTGTCAATTATTTGGAGCACATCTCAATTTGGTGGGACATTTTGGAAAGAGGAAAATGAGCAGGTACAGATAAAGTGGGGAGAGAAACAAAAGGAAAAGTTCATTGGATTTGCAGACCAGCAAGCAAATAGTGGAACCCGGGAGATGTGGCAAAAACAAGCATTAACAAAGTGAGCGTCAGTCCTATAGAAAGTGAGTCTGGGGAATTAATAGTGGAAAGTAAGGAGATGATAAATTAATTCAAGTTATTTTGCATCAGTCTTTATTATAGAGGATACAAGTAACAACTCAGGAATAGCTGCAAATCAGGAAATGGAAGGAAGAGAGGAACTCAGGAAAATTATAATTACCAGGGAAGTGGTATTGAGTAAATTGTTGAAGCTGCAGGCTGACAAGTCCTTGGGTCCTGATAGACCTCATCCTAGTGTTTTCAAAGAAGTGGCTAGTGAGATAGTTGATGTGCTGGTTTTAATTTTCCAAAACTCCCTAGATTTGGGAAGGCTCCATTAGATTGGAAAATAGCAAATGTAATTCCTTTATTCAAAAAGGGAGGGAGACAGAAAGCAGGAAACTACAGACAAGTTAGCTTAACATCTGTCATAGGGGAAATGTTAGAAGCTATTATTAAAGATATTATAGCTGGGCACTGAGAAAAATTCAAGGCAATCAGGCAGAGTCAACATGGTTTTGTGAAAGGAAAATCATGTTTAACCAATTTATTAGAGTTCTTTGAGGGAGTCATGTGTGCTGTGGATAAAGGGGAACTGGTGAATGTACTGTACTTAGATTTCCAGAAGGCATTTGATAAGGCGCCACATCAAAGGTTATTCCTGAAAATAAAAGCTCATGGTGTAGGGGGTAAGATATTGGCATGGATAGAAGATTTCCTATCTAACAGGAAACAGAGAGATGGCAATAATGAGTCTTTTTCAGGATGGCAAGATGTGACGAGTGGTGTGTGACAGAGATCAGTGATGTTGCCTCAAGTTCTTACAATTTATAGAACTGACTTGGGTGAAGGGACCAAAGGTGTGGTTGCTAAATTTGCTGATGACACAAATATCGGTAGGAAAGTAAGTTGTGAAGAGGGCATAAGAAAGCTACAAAAGGTATAGATAGATTAAATGAGTCTGCAAAGATGTGTTCAAAGATTTGGCGGCTTGTCATATGAGGAAAGGTTGGACGAGTTAGGCTTGCATCCACTGGAGTTTACTCTCCTAAACTTGATAGGGTGAATGTGGAGAGGATGCCTCCTCTTGTTGGACAATCTGGAACTAGGGGTCACTGTTTAAAAATAAGGGGTGGCTCACTTAAGGCAGAGATGAGGAGAACTTTTCTCTTTCAGAGGGTCGTGAGTCTTTGGAACTCATTTTTATTTATTCATGGGATGTGGGTGTCACTGCCCGGGCCAGCATTTATTGCCCATCCCTAGTTGCCCTTGAGAAGGTTGTGGTGAGCTGTCATTTTGAATCGCTGCAGTACATGTGGTGTAGGTATACCCACAGTGCTGTTAGGGAGGGAGTTCCAGGATTTTGATGCAGTGACAGTGAAGGAACAGCGATATATTTCCAAGTCAAGATGGTGTATGGCTTGGAGGGGAACTTATGGGCCGTGGTGTTTCCATGCGTCTGCTGCCTTTGTCCTTCTAGATGGTAGTTGTTGTAGGCTTGGAAAGTGCTTTTTCAGGAACCTTGGTGAGTTCCTGTATTGCATCTTTTAGATGGGACATACATGTGCATCGGTGGTGGAGGGAGTGAATGTTTGTTTTTGGGGCAACCAAGTGGGCTGCTTGTCCTGATAGTGTCAACCTTCTTGAGTGCTGTTGGAAGCTGCACTCATCCAGGCAAGTGGAGAGTTTTTAATCTGCCTTGTAGATGGTGGGCAGACTTTGGGTTACTCACCACAGGAACCCTAGCTTCTGACCTGCTCTTGTAGCCACAGTATTTATATGGCTAGTCCAGTTCAGTTTCTGGTGAATATTAAATCCCAGGATGCTGATAATGGGGGATTCAGTGATGGCAATGCCATTGAATGTCAAGGGGAAATGGTTAGATTCTCTCTTGTTGGAGATGGTCATTGCCTGGCACTTTTCTGGCGTAAATGTTTCTTGCCACTTGTTAGTCCAAGCCTGGATATTATCCAGCTCCTGCTGCATTTGGACATGGACTGCTTCAGCATCTGAGGAGTCATGAATGGTGCTGAACATTGTGCGATCATCAGCGAACATCCCCACTTCTGACCTTATGATAGAAGGGAGGTCATTGATGAAGCAGCTGAAGATAGTTGGGCCTAGGACACTACCCTGAGGAACTCCTGCAGTGACGTCCTGGAACTGAGGTAATTGACCTCCAAAACCATCACCATCTTCCCCCATGCTAGTTATGACTCCAACCAGGGGAGAGTTTTCCCCTTGACTCTCATTGATTCCAGTTTTGCTAGGGCTGATTGATGCCACAGTTGGTCATTGAACCAGGGTTGATCCCCTGGCTTGGTGGCAATGGTAGAGTGGGGGATATGCCTGGCCATGAGGTGACAGATTGTGTTTGAGTACAATTCTGCTGCTGCTGATGGCCCACAATGCCTCATGGATGCCCAGTCTTGAGTTGCTAGATCTGTTTGAAATCAATCCCAATTAACAAGGTGGTAGAGCCACACAACATGATATCCTCAATGTGAAGACAGGGCTTCATCTTCACAAGGACTGTGCAGTGGTCGCTCCTACTGAAAGTGTCGTGGACAGGCACATCTGTAACAGGCAGGTTGTTGACAATGAGGTCAAGTATGTTTATCCCACTTGTTAGTTCCCTCACCACCTGCTGCAGACCCAGTCTAGCAGCTACGTCCTTTAGGACTCAGGCAGCTCGGTCTGTAGTGGTGCTATCGAGCCACTGTTCGTGATGGACATTGAAGTCCCCCACCCAAAGTATATTTCGGTGCCACCCTCAGTGCTTCATCCAAGTGATGTTCAACATGGAGGAGCACTGATTCATCAGCTGAGGGAGGACAGTACATGGTAATCAGCAGGAGGTTTCTTTGCCCATGGTTGACCTGATGCTATGAGACTTCATGAGGTCCCATGTCAATGTTGAGCACTCCCAGGGCAAATCCCTCCCAACTGTACACCAGTGCGCTATGCCATCTCTTGCTTGGTTTGTCTTAGTGGTGGGCCAGGACATATCCAGGGATGGTGATGGTGGTGTCTGGGACATGAGAGATAATGTATAATTCCACATGCATGGATATGAGACTTGTCTATGAGTTGACCATTGTCATTTCTGCTGCATCAATCAATGTCAGGTCTGTCTGGTTTCAATCCTTTTAGCAGTTTGATACAACTGAGCAACATTTTTAAGAGTCAATTCCATTGCTGTGGATATGGAGTCAGGTGTGGGCCAGACCAGGTAAGGTCATCATCGGATCTCTTTCTCTAAAGGGCATTAGTGGACCAGATGGGTTTTTACAACAATCAACAATGGTTTCATATCATCAGTAGACTTGTAATTGCAGATTTTTTACTAAATTCAAAGGTGGGATTTGAACCCAGGACCCCAGCGCATTATCCTAGGTTCTTACTCTAGTGATAATACCACTATGCCACTGCCTCTCTTCCTCAAAATGCTGTGGAAGTAGAGTTAGTGAGATTCTTGATTAACAAGGGGGTGAAAGGTTATCGGGGTTAGACAGGAGGTTACAATCAGATCATCCATGATCCTATTGAAAGACAGAGCTGGCTCAAAGTGCTGAGTGGCCTAATCCTGCTCATAATTCTTATGCTTATATGTAAATTTTAAAACTACTATGAGAAAAGGCAGCAGTAACAGGGACAGACACCCAACCCTGCAGGAATCACACTTTATTCCAAATCATGACTCCAATTAAACTTTTCATTGCAGCACAGATTGAGAAACATGAGCTTGAGAAACAGTCAGGCCCTTAGAGAGAGTGTGTCAACAGTGAGCAAAGTAAAACAATGAAAGTGGAACAGGAATTCCTTTTTTTAACATTTACAACATCAGCATTTCAGTCTCTTTGACGCATCTGAACGTAAGCAGTAACAGCTGTGCAAGATACTGCAGTTTCAGCATCTTAAGCAATGTTTTAGGTTGGTTCATCACTTCTTTCTTCCTAGATGGAGGGATGGATGCTGTGGGGAGGTGGTGGAGATGGCATACAAGGCTATGGGCCTAGTGCTGGAAAACGGGATTAGAATAGTTAGGTACTTGTTTGACTGGCACAGACTCAATGGGCCGAAGGGCCTTTTCCTGTGCTGCAGACCTCTATGACTCTATGAGATTAATGTTTTGACAAATCATGGTTAGGGAAGCTAATACTTCATGAATGGATTATTTTTTCATGGCTTTAGCCAGCGTCAGCATCATGAGACTCCCGGACATCAATGTGTACAGGCAAGTACAACCAGAGGTCATGGCCTCGCTTCACTGGTATTGTGAACAGCAACCAAATATTAATAATTAGTTATTATTGAATCGCATGATCCAGTGAATCTGACAATTCCTGATTTGCCACAAGATATTTCCCACATATTCAGAAAACAAAAATAATTTGGGGGGCATTTAATCCGGCCCTTGGGAACAGGTAGCAAGGGCTGGGGGATGGAGAAGGGCATAGAATCATGAGGGAAGGTGGAGGGAAGTGGGAATGCCTGTCACCTTCCTAAGTCCAATTCAATCAAGGTTGGGGAAGTTCGAGGATGGCCTTTCTGCCCAGAGGCCAACTGAGGCCCTTAAGTGGACAATAAAAGGTCTTTTAAGGGACTTGACTGACCCATTGTGGTATTTCTACGTTTGTTTAACACAAGCTTACCAAACTCACACAGGGCTGGATCACTAAATGTAGATTTGGCTTATTTGAATATAGAGTCATAGAGTTATACAGCACAGAAACAGGGCCTTTGGCCCATCGTGTCCATGCCGGCCATCAGCACCTATCTATTCTAATCCCATTTTCCAGCTCTTGGCCCATAGCCCTGTATGCTATGGCTTTTCAAGTGCTTATCTAAATACTCCTTAAACGTTGTAAGTGTTCCTGCCTCTACCACCCCCTCAGGCAATGTGTTCCAGATTCCAACCACCCTCTGGGTGAAGAATTTTTTCCTCAAATCCTCTCTAAACCTCCTGCCCCTTACCTTAAATCTATGCCCCCTAGTTATTGACACCTCTGCTAAGGGGAAAAGTATCTTCCTCTATTGTTCTTGCTATAGAGGGAGAGCAGCGAAGGTTTACCAGACTGATTCCTGGGATGGTGGGACTGACATATGAGGAGAGTTTGAGTCGGTTAGGATTATATTCACTGGAGTTCGGAAGAATGAGGGGGGATCTCATAGAAACCTATAAAATTCTAACAGAACTAGACAGGGTAGATGCAGGAAGGATGTTCCTGATGGTGGGGGAGTCCAGAACCAGAGGTCACAGTCTGAGAATACAGGGTAGGCCATTTAGGACTGAGATGAGGAGAAATTTCTCTAACCAGAGAGAGATGAGCCTGTGGAATTTGCCAGCACAGTAGTTGAGGCCAAAACATTGTATGTTTTCAAGAAGGAGTAAGATATAGCTCTTGGGGCAAAAGGAATCAAAGGATATGGGGAGAAAGCGGGAGTAGGCTGTTGAGTTGGATGATCAGCCATGATCATAATGAATGGCAGACCAGGCTCGAAGGGCCGAATGGCCTACTCCTGCTCCTAGTTTCTATGTTTTCTATGTTTCTATCTACCCTGTCTATGTCTCTCACAATTTTGTATACCTCTATCAGATCCCCCTGTAGCCTTTCTCTGCTCTAAGGAAAACAACCCTAGTGTAACCCAGTCTCTCTTCATAGCTGAAATGCTCCAGCCCAGGCGACGTCCTGGTGAACCTCCTCTGCACCCTCTCCATTGCAATGACATCCTCCCTATAGTGTGGTGACTAGAACTGCACTCAGTACTCCAGCTGTGGCCTAACTAGTGTTTTATACAATTCCAAGATGTAGTACAGGATTGCTCAGCAGACAGACTTACTATAAAGATTCAACAGCTATTGTTAATAGGAAAGTGTAGCTGCAAGTACTTCACACCGCATGCTGCTAGTTAAACTGAAACTCCTCAGTACAATGTCTGCTGGTCACTTGGTTTACATGCTGACTATTTCTCATTAGCATATCCTCTCTTAAAGCGATATAATAATACCAACGCTGCTGATAATTCTAGTGTTCCATTAAATATGGTGGCCTTCCCACAAGCTCTTCACATGGTGGGGGTGAGGGGGTCCTCCTGGTCCTCTGTGGTTCGTGGAGGCACACACCCCCCATTAAAACAGCAACCCCTCCTCCCCCCACCAATGATTCCTCTCCCCAACCACCCTCAACAGCACTTGCCTTATTGGCCCCAGTGAACCCGACCCCACTTGCCTGGGTTTGACTGATGGGCATAGAATAGTGTTGGGGCTCCTGGAAATGGCCGGGGTAGATTACTCTCAGCTTTCCAGCCCTCCATCAGGGTCACTGCTGTTGGCACGAAATTCAATCCTTTATGTGCTATCTGACAATTTATCCTGCTGCTGTAAATACTTTGGGTGCTTTTTGCTTTCAGCTGCACCATCTCTCATACATATTTTTCATTTTCTCTAGCTCTCATATTCATCATGGTAAGCAAAGTCACATTAGGGCAAGTACAGCGTGAGTTAGATACCGAGTAAAGTTCCCTCTGCACCATCCCATCAAACACTCCCAGGACAGGAACAGCACGGGGTTAGATACAGAAGAAAGCTCCCTCTACACTGTGCCCATCAAACACTCCCAGGACAGGGACAGCACGGGGTTAGATACAGAGTAAAGCTCCCTCTACACTGTCTCCATCAAACACTCCCAGGACAGGTACATAAGAACATAACAAATAGGAACAGGAGTAGCCCATTCAGCCCTTCGAGCCAGCTCCACCATTCAATAAGATCATGGCTGATCTGTTTTTGATTTGAATTCCACATTCCAATCTAAACCCAATAACCTTTGATTCCCTTGCCGAAAAAGGATCCATCTATCTCTGCCTGAAAAATGTTCAGTGACCCCGCCTCCACCATCTTCTGAGGCAAAGAGTTCCAAAGTCGCACAACCCTCTGAAAGAAAATAATTATCCTCACCTCTATCCTAAAAGGGCGGCCCCTAGTTTTAAAACAATGCCCCCTAGTTCTGGACTCACCCACCCTTTCCACATCCACCTTGTCAAGGCCATTCAGGATCTTGTATACTTCAATCAAATCACCCCTCACTCATCTAAATGCCAATGGAAACAAGCCCAGGCTGTCCAATCTTCCCTTGGTACAACCCTCGTCACACCATTCACTTTCAATGCCAGCCATCATAACAACCAGCTGACAGAAGGGGAGACAGATTGAGAAAGGCAATTTTCATCCCAACATTAGGAGCTGCAAACAAATCCTGGCTTTCGAGATGACAGGCAGTGAATCAGGTCACGTGTCACCTTAATTTAGTCTACTAAGATGCCCTTGAGTCAGATAACTGACTGAGATAAGTTAAGGTCAACTGAGTTGTTCAGGTGAGGTTGTTTAATTCACTGATAAAACCTATGCCATTTGTTACAGTAAATGTAGTCGAGTATTTTTACCTTATAATCCAGACCTTCAGAGCAATTGAAGACAACACAGTGCTTTCCCAGAGCCTGAAAAACAGAACCACATCTGAGTGTTAAAATGGTTAACCTTTATAAATAAATCACTTGTTAGGCCTCAGCTGGAGTATTGTGATCAAATCTGGGTTCCACACTTTAGAAGGCCTGGGGAATTGCAGGGGAGATTTATTAGAATGGTACCGGGTTTGAGTTATTTGGATAATGCATGATAAGCTACAGGCATTTTAGAAGTCCTCCCATCTTAAGAACTTCACCATGCCTTCTTCCCACCAGACTTCTTGTGGGATTTGACGACTGGAAGGCTGAGAGGGGGGAGCATCTTCTTTCCCTGCACACCTTCCACATATCCATCCATCTGCTTCCGGTAGTGTTAGAGGTTCAGAATCAATGCATACCCAACACAATAATCAGCACCAGGAAAAGACAATGTGTGGTTCGAGAAGTTGGTGGCTAGAGGTGGCAGCAACTGTCTGTTCCAGCCTTCGTCACATTCCATGCAAAGGCTAATGGCATTAACACTCTAATGAATGAACCACAGTGTCAGCATCACTGTTTCCATCTCATATCATTAGTTCTACAACAGGCTGAGGCAGCACCATTGTCATTCGGCTTCTGCCAGAGGTACTCATTCATCCACCCAACCCATGTGTTTACTAATACAAATTACTTAAATGATGCTGCAATTAATGACAATATTATTGTCACCAGCTTTGGACAAAAGTAATGTGATTTCATGTAAATTTTCGAGACAGTGATGGGGAGCGGTTGAGGGAATGCAAACACACCTTTACTGTGGAGAGATGGCAACAGAAAATGACAGAGTGAGGATAGAGAGGAGAAGCTGGGGTGGAAGACTTACACCCAGAGTTTGTTTTTGTGTATTCTTTCACAGGATGTTGGCTACATGGGCTAGGTCAGCAATTGTTGCAGTCTGTAGTAATTGTAGTTTTGATAAACATAGGACCGTACCTTTAAGAATAATCCTGTGTTGTAAGATTACATGAACTGTATAAACCAATGAGTTAGCAGCACGGGGAACCTCTAGGAGGGAGTTCTTCTTTAGTTATAGAGTTTGATGCACACATGTAGCTGCTGCTGTAATCTTGTAAATAAAGTAAGAAAAGTTGCCTGGAAAATCAATTCTATAACAAACTGGTGACAAGGGTAGACTAGATCGAGTGCTGTCCCTCGCTCAGTGATTGTGAGTGTCTAAGATAATTAAAAAGAAAGGAAGATATACTTATCCGAGATGCCACAGTTTGGCAGGATCAATCACTTTGAACCAGCCACAGATGACTCATCTCAATATATAGAATGTCTTGAGTTCCACTTTCAAGCCAACGAAATCAAGAGAGAGGAAAAGAGGAGAGCAATTCTTCTGAGTATTTGTGGGAGCAAGATCTACAATTTAGTTTGAAGCTTGACGGCTCCCAGTGCCCCTGATTCAAAGACCTTCAGTGAATTAGTAGACTTCATTAAGCAACATTTTCAACCCAAGCCCTCAGTCACAATGCAGAGGTTCAGGTTCAATTCACAGGATAGAGCACCGAAGGAGACCATTGCTAACTATGTGGCGAAATTAAAACAACTAATGGAATATTGTAATTTCAGTGAAACCCTGAATGATATGCTCAGGAGTTGTTTGGTCTGTAGCGAGCAAGTGGATGCTATTCAGTGAAGATTGCTGGCTGAAGTGGATCTTGATTTTATGAAAGCGTTAGAAATAGCACTTGCAATGGAAAGCGCTGTAAGGGATTCAAAAGCAATTCAAGGTGCGCAAAACTGTGCCGTTCTCCTAGTTTGGTGGGAACTGTCAGCCAACAGTGGTGCAAAATGCCGGGACTCTGCCGCAAAGCGGGAAACAGCCCCCGCTAACCAAAAAATTAGACGAAACAGCTTAGCAGCAAATTCAAAAACTAATTTTTATCAACATGGAAATAATAATACTCCTAACAATTGGCAATTTAAAAAGGTGGAGTGTTATTTTTGTCACAAAGGTGGGCACATATTGAAACATTGCAAAGCAAGATTAAAATATTCTTCCAGGCCACAAACGAAGTCCAATAAAGTATATAGTGTGGAAGAGCCAGAGACAACCAATTCTGACATTTATTCTTTATTCAACATGAAGGTTGGGAAGAGAGGACCAATGACTGTCACAGTGCAAGTGAATGGTAAACCCTTAAAAATTGAAGTAGATGCTGGTGCTTCTACCACTATAGTAGGAGAACACACTTTCAGATATTTAAATAAAGGTCCTCAACAATTAAATCTGGAACAAACTTCTGCCAAGTTGAAAACATACACAGATGAAGAAATCAAGGTAAAAGGTATCACCAGAGTACCTGTTTATTAAAGACATCAAACAGCACAGCTACCAGTGATTGTGGATGAAGATGAAGGACCAAGCCTTCTAGGGCGTGATTGGATGAAAAAGATTAAATTAAACTGGTCCGAAATCTTCCAGTTATGAGCAGGAGGACTACCAGAGTTGCTAAAAAAAATGATACCGTCTTCAAGGATGAACAGGGAAAAATCCAAGGCCTACAGGCCAGGATTTACGTGGACCCAGAAGCAACTCCTCATTTCTTGAAAGCAAGACCAGTTCAATACCCCCTGAGAGAGAAGGTTGATGCTGAGTGGAACCGGCTAGAGAGGCTGGGTGTCATACAAGCGGTTCGCTTCTCAGAGTGGGCAGTACCCATAGTCCCCGTCCTAAAACCAGATCAGACCATCCGGGTCTGTGGAGACTATAAGCTAATGGTCAACAAAGCAGCCAAACTGGACGTATATCCTACTCCCAAGATTGAAAACCTCTATGCCAAACTAGCAGGAGGGACAATGTATACAAAGCTTAACATGAGTCACGCTTATCAGCAACTGGAACTGAATGATGCCTCCCAAGAATTTGTGACCATAAACACCCACAAAGGTAAAAACAAAAAAACTGCGGATGCTGGAAATCCAAAACAAAAACAGAATTACCTGGAAAAACTCAGCAGGTCTGGCAGCATCGGCGGAGAAGAAAAGAGTTGACGTTTCGAGTCCTCATGACCCTTCGACAGAACTTGAGTTCGAGTCCAGGAAAGAGCTGAAATATAAGCTGGTTTAAGGTGTGTGTGTGGGGGGCGGAGAGATAGAGAGACAGAGAGGTGGAGGGGGTTGGTGTGGTTGTAGCGACAAACAAGCAGTGATAGAAGCAGATCAACAACAATAGTACAATAGAACACATAGGTGTTAAAGTTAAAGTTGGTGATATTATCTAAACGAATGTGTGAGGCGTCGGATGAGCCGAAGGATAAAATGAAACTGGGGGCACGCGGCCCACAAAGGGTTATATCAATATAACCTGCTCTTCGGTGTTTCTTTGGCCTGTGCCATTTTTCAGAAGGTGATGGGGAGCTTGCCACAAGGACTACCTCAAGTTGTGGTCTACCTGTATGACGTACCAATAACTGGATTCACAGAAACGGAACACTTGGTTAATCTAGAGGAAGTCCTGAAACAATTTTTAGAAGCAGGTGTATGCCTAAAGAAGAGAAAATGCACTTTTCAGGCAAATGAAGTCATTTATTTGGGCCATCGGATAGATGCCCAAGCATTACACCCTGTTGAAGAGAAGGTTAAAACAATCAGAGAAGCACCTGCACCTAAGAACGTCTCTGAATCATTTTTAGGGATGGTAAATCATTATGGCCAATTTCAAATTTATCAACAGTTCTCGCCCCTCTGCATTCACTGCTAAAGAAAAAGCAGTGTTGGGTTTGGAAGTCACTCCAAGACGAAGCCTTCATGAAAGTAAAACAGTTCTTGCACTCTTCAAATTTGTTGGTGCACCACGACCTGACAAAGGTATTGGTGCTAAACTGCAATGCATCCCCCTATGGAGTGGGAGTGGTACTATCTCACAAGATGGACAACGGTACAGAGAGGCCGATAGACTATGTATCTAGGACACTTACCACGGCTGAAAAAGGATATTCTCAGGTTGAAAAGGAAGGTCTGTTGATTATTTTTGATGTAAAAAAATTCCACCAATACATGCATGGGTGACATTTCACGATAGTATCAACCACAAACCACTTTTGGGTCTGTTAGCGAGTAAAAGGCTATCCTTCCCATAGCGTCTGTATGAATTCAAAGATGGGCCCTAATTTTAGTGGCATGTGAATACACTTTTGTGCATAGACCAGGGATTCATATAGCCAATGCTGATGCCCTAAGTCACCTTCCTTTGCAAGAGGACAATGACCATGTGCCAATTCCCCAAGAGGTCGCATTACTGATGAATTTCCTGGATTCCTCACCAGTCTACGCCAGGCAGATAAGAAACTGGATAAATCATGATCCAGTCTTGTCTTGAGTGACAGACCAAGTGTTACATGGATGGTCCCAGGAGCCATTCTCTGATGAAGCCAGGAGCCAGTCTCCATCCCCACCCCCTTTCCGTTTCTTCCCCCTTCCTTTTGTTTTTTCCAATAATTTATATAGATTTTTCTTTTCCCACCTATTTCCATTATTTTTAAATCTTTTATGCCCTGCTAATCTTTCCACTCCACCCCCACTAGAGTTGTATCTTGAGTGCCCTGCCATCCATTCTTAATTAGCACATTCGTTTAGATAATATCACCACCTTCAACACCTCTTTGGTCTTTTGTCTGTGACATCTTTTGATTATCTGCTCCTATCACTGCTTGCTTGTCCCTACAACCACACCCCCTCCCACTTCTCTCCCCCCACCACTACCCCCCCACCCCAACCTTAAACCAGCTTATATTTCACCCCTCTCCTAATATTCACTCAGTTCTGTCGAAGGGTCATGAGGACTCGAAACGTCAACTCTTTTCTTCTCCGATGATGCTGCCAGACCTGCTGAGTTTTTCCAGGTAATTCTGTTTTTGTTACTAATCCCAACTCCCATTTTAATTCCAGATTTTTTTATTGAATTCAAATTTCACCACCTTGCCTTGGTGGAATATCAATCCGGGTCTCCAGACCATTAGCCTAGGTCACTGGATTACTAGTCTGATGACAATACCACTACTGCTGCCACTGTGCGTTGGTGATGGAGGGAGTGAATGTTTAAGGTAAAAACAAAAAAACTGCGGATGCTGGAAATCCAAAACAAAAACAGAATTACCTGGAAAAACTCAGCAGGTCTGGCAGCATCGGCGGAGAAGAAAAGAGTTGACGTTTCGAGTCCTCATGACCCTTCGACAGAACTTGCGTTCGAGTCCAAGAAAGAGTTGAAAGTGGATGACAATCAGGGAAGTATATTGAATGGGCAGAATAAATAGGAACAAGGGACAATTAGATGCACTTCTGTAGAAAGAAAAGATTGAGGTGGTGATAACAACAATGACTTGTATTTTTATAGCACCTTTAATGTAGTAAGTATCCCAAGGCATTTCACCAGAGCATTATCAAATATAATTTGACACCAAGTCACATAAGAAGATATTAAAGCTTGGTCAAAAAGGGAGGTTCTAAAGAGCATCTTTAATCAGGAGAGAGTGGTAAAGAGTTGGAGAAGCTTAGGGAGGAAATTCCAGAGCAAGGTCACCACCGATGGTAGAAAGGTTAAAATTGGGGATATGAAAGAGGCCAGAAATGAGGAAAATAGATATCTCAGAGGGTTGGAGAGCTGTAAGAGGTTACAGAGATAGGGAGGGTTGAGCCCAAGGAGAGATTTGAACATAAGGGATGAGAATTTAAAATCGAAGCATTACTGGCCCAGGACTCAATGTAAATCAGTGAGTGCAGGGGTGCTGGACGAACAGGCCTTTGTGTGACGTAGGATACAGGCAGCAGAGTTTAGAATGAGCTCACGTTCACAGAGCTTAGAAGGTGGGAGGTTGGCCAGGAGACTAATGGAATAATCGAGCCTGGATAAAGTAGCTAGAGGCAGTTAATCTCCGGAAAATAAGCTGATTTATTGGGCATAATACAGTTTTTCTATTTTTACTTTGGTCTGTTTCGTTTCAATTTGTTAAAGCCTCCATTAAAATAGCAGACAATGGAATTGGTACTAAAGATCGAGGCATTGACAAAGGAGTCAGGGCTTTGGTAAAGATAACACTCTAATCACTGTATCATACTGGACACTTACTTTTGCAAGGTCTTTTACTGTTGCTGTTTTGCCGGTTCCTGTTGGTCCTGCTGGTGAGCCTCCGAGGTTTAGATGCAGGGCTCCAGTCAGAGTCAGCCAGCAGCGGTCAGTGAGTGGCGTGATTACTAATCGGGGTGAGCAGCCAAGATACTCATAGCCATAGGTGAAGGAGCTTTTGGCCTGGACCACATAGCAAGTATTGTTCTGCATGTTCCACTCATAACGCAACTGCCTGAAATACAGAGTTTCTGTCAGCGCTCCTTCATGGGTTTCAAGCACAAACATCTCGATAGGATGACAATGACCCCAAGACCAATGTGCAGTCGCAACTTATCTTAGAAGTGTGTCTGGTGCACTTTAAGCTGCATCATTAGACTGTCTGGTACTGTTTTGCATGGATACCAAACCTTGCTCAATTTTACTTCATAATGCTGTTTACAGCCTGACAGATTACCTTTGTGTGTCATCCATTCACATATACAAATAAAGAAACACAAACAGATATATCTACACTTGCATAAACACATTGTGCTTGTTTTTTCTCTGTCTCTCTCTAGCAGTAATAATATCACATCCTGCCGAATACTCTGCACAAGAGCATTTAGGGATGGGCAATAAAATGCTGGCCTTGCCAGCGGCGCCCATATCCCCTGAAAAAATAAAAAAAGCATTGCGCAGGGCAGTGTCATCACCGCTTCAATTTAAAATTACTCTAAATGCCAATATTCACTACCGAATATATGAATAGCATCATAATATGCAACTTTCCCAATAGAAGGAACAGAATTATGGAACATGAGCTCCAAAACATAAGGGAAATTGCCATAAAATGTTAAGAAAAGATCCCAGTAATAAAAAATACAACTGAATAATTAATTGTAGACCAGGGAACATAATTTATAAAGGTAAAAACAAAAAAACTGCGGATGCTGGAAATCCAAAACAAAAACAGAATTACCTGGAAAAACTCAGCAGGTCTGGCAGCATCGGCGGAGAAGAAAAGAGTTGACGTTTCGAGTCCTCATGACCCTTCGACAGAACTTGAGTTCGAGTCCAGGATAGAGTTGAAATACAAGCTGGGTCAAACCAGCTTATACTTCAACTCTTTCTTGCACTCGAACTCAAGTTCTGTCGAAGGGTCATGAGGACTCGAAACGTCAACTCTTTTCTTCTCCGCCGATGCTGCCAGACCTGCTGAGTTTTTCCAGGTAATTCTGTTTTTGTTTATAATTTATAAAGGGTTGGAATCTGATCCCCCGAATACCCAGAAATACACAAGAGAAACTGCATCTATTGAATAGTCAGTTGGTAACACAGGACTTCAGTATTGCTCAGAAAAGGGACATGTCAAAGCTTTTCATCTTGCACTCATCTGGACACTTTGCAAGAATACCAGTATAAGGGAAAACAACAATTTATACAGTATGAGGGGAGAGTGCTGATTGCTTTGCAAGTGGACTCTGTTTGGTAGAGGCGTTGTCATAGAGAATGCACCAGTGATGGTGACTGACAGTTAACTGCCAAGCATTGTTTGAAGTTTAAACCAGGCAGCTTGACTCTGATTGGTCAAGATGTTGCCCTGAAGAATGAGTCAGTGAATGGCTGTTGCTTATTTTCTTGAATTGAAACAGGCACAATGTGTGTACATGTTTTTTCTGTCTCAAAGAACAGGGCCCTGTGCATGAATATATGTAGCTTCCTGTACAAGCAAACATACCACACTGCGAACCCAACTGACAATCTTAAATTGGTCGAGGATTATTTAGCAAATGCCTTCCAGTCACAGAACCACATCCAATGTTGGATATTGTGTTTTGAGTTTTGCAAACACGAGCTTGTTGGGTACGGTCTGAATCTTGCCCATTGCAAATAGTGGCTGGGACATGCTGTTTGATATGATCCACCAGTCTTTGGGACATACAGTCTACATACCTAGCATCACAGTGGCACTGAAGTTCACATACCACATTACTCATTTGTGTGATAGGCAGAACATCTTTTTGGCTTGATGGCAGCATCCTTTAGTGGCACATACCACACATCTTGCTTCTGCATTGCTGCAGCGTGAAACTGTTGCTCAAATGTTTGAGATACCTTGCCCTTCCAGGGTAATCTGAGAGAGACGGCACTTTTCAGGGTCAAAAGTGATGCCTTAGGCCCAATCATGAGTTTGCGTGATATACAGCATGAAGTGATCTGATCAGGTTAGCTAATATCCTGTAGGAAGCCTTTGATGTGCCCTATTTCAGTATCAAGCTTGCATGGTGAGCAAATGGATTGGGCCCTATTTATAAGACCAATCTTAAAGCATGTGGAACTGTAAGAATCCCAATTTGTTTTTTTTGACCTGCGAAGGTAGGCTTGCGGTAGACAGTGGTAGAGAAACCCCTGGCAGGTTTCGCAGCCAGTATGTCAAGGAAGGGTAGTTCATTTGACTGGTCCATTTCGAAGGTAAATTTGAGCACAGGATAGAGCCCATTAAGATATGTAAGGGAATTGTTACTTGATTTAAATATAGCAAACTTATCATCCACATACTGGAAATATGTGAGGGGTAGGAAGTTAGGTGTAATTCCATTGAAGTCACGTTCCTCATGGAACCCAACAAAGATGATTGCTAGAGCTGGATTTAGAGGGGATTCCATGGCAACACCATCTATTTGGGCATACATGGTGTCATTAAAACTGAACTCAACTGAGCGAGTTGCCGAGTTCATAAGTTCAATGAATACTGATTCACGCAATGGTGGTGGGTCTAGATCCATTGAATCACTTGTGATCGTAGGAAATTTGATGTTTCCAGTATCCCAAACCCAACTGGTGATTATAGCTGGGAAATCACACTCCAGTGACAGTCCTTTGCCTGAAGTGGGCACAGGAGCCACTCTGGGGAATTTTGACCGCCCCACCACCAGGCAATGTGGATGCTGGCATAGACTCCTTCTAGCTGGTTTCAACAGCATTACTGAAGCTCACATTGACATCAAGAGGCAAACGTTAGATTCTCTCTTGTTGGAGATGGTCATTGCCTGGTGCTAATGTGGCACAAATGTTAATTACCACTTGCCAGCCCAAGCCTGGGTATTGTCCAGGTCTTGCTGTATTTGGACATGGACTGCTTCAGTATCTGAGGAGTCGCGAATGATGCTGAACATTGTACATTCATCAACAAGCATCCCCACTTCTGACCTTTTGATGGAAAGAAGGTAATTGATGAAGCAGCTGAAGATGGTTGGGCCAAGGACACTCTGAGGAACTCCTGCAGTGATGCCCTGGAGCTTAGATGACTGACCTCCAACAACAACCATCTTCCTTTGTGCTAGGTATGACCCCAACCAGCAAAGAGTTTTCCCCCTGATTCTCATTGACTCCAGTTTTGCTCGGGCTCCTTGATGCCACTTTCTGTCAAATGCTGCCTTGATGTCAAGGGCAGTCACTCTCACCTCATTCGGGAGTCAGATCTTTTGTCCATGTTTGAACCAAAGCTGTAATGAGGCCAGAAGCTGAGTGGCACTGGCAGAACTCAAACTGGGCATCAGTGAGCAGGTTATTGCTAAGCAAGTGCTGCTTGATAGCACTGTTAATGACCCCTACCATTACTTTACTGATGATCGAGAATAGACTAATGGGGTGGTAATTGGCCGGGTTGGATTTGTCCTGATTTTTGTGTACTAGACATACCTGGGCAATTTTCCACATAGCCAGGTAGATGCCAGTGTTGTAGCTGTACTGGAACAGCGTGGCGAGGGGTGCGGCAAGTTCTGGAGCACAACTCTTCAGTACTATTGCTGGAATATTGTCAGGGTCCGTTGACTTTGTAGTATCCAGTGCCTTCAGCAGTTTCTTGATATCATGTGGGTGAATCAAATTGGCTGAAGACTGCCATCTGTGATGGTGGGGACCTCCAGAGGAGGCCGAGATGGATCATCCACTTGGCAACTCTAGCTGAAGATTATAGCAAATTCTTCAGCTTTATCTTTTGCACTGATGAGCTGGGCTCCCTCATCATTGAGGATGGAGATATTTGTGGAGCCTCCTCCTCCAGTAAGTTGTTTAATTGTCTACCACCATTCATGACTGGATGTGTCAGGACTGCAGGGCTTAGATCTGATCCGTTGGTTGTGGAGTCGCTTAGATCTGTCTATCACTTGCTGCTTATTCTATTTGGCATGCAAGTAGTCCTGTGTTATAGCTTCGCCAGGCTGACACCTCATTTTTAGGTATACCTGGTGCTGCTCCTAAAATGCCCTCCTGCACTCTACATTGAACCAGAGTTGATGGTAATGGTAGAGTGGGGGATATGCCAGGCCATCAGGTTACAGATTGTGTTTGAGTACAATTCTGCTGCTGCTGGTCCACAGCGCCTCATGGATGCCCAGTCTTGAATTGCTAGATCTGTTCAAAATCTATTCCATTTGGCACTGTGGTAGTGCCACACAACACAATGGAGGGTATCCCCAATGCGAAGATGGGACCTCATCTCCACAGTGATTGTGCAGTGGTCACTCCTACCGATACTGTCATGGACAAATGCATCTGTGGCGGGCAGGTTGGTGAGGATGAGGTCAAGTATGCTTTTCCCTCTTGTTAGTTCCCTCACGACCTGCCTTAGACCCAGTCTAGCAGCTATGTCCTTTAGGACTTGGCCAGTGGTGGTGCCATCGAACCACTTGGTGATGGACATCGAAATCCCCCACCCACAGTACATTCTGCACTCTTGCCACCTTCAGTGCTTCTTCCAAGTGGTGTTCAACATGGAGGAGCACTGATTCATGGGCTGAGGGAGGGCAGTACATGGGAAGCAGCAGGAGGGTTTCCTTGCCCATGTTTGACCTGATGCTGTGAGACTTCATGAGGTCTGGAGTTGATGTCGAGGACTCCCAGGGCAGGTCCCTTTGTATACCACTGTGCTGGGTCTGTCCTGTCAGTGGGACATTATCTGTAAAATATTATCCTGTGAGGATGACTATGTCAGGCTGTTGCTTGACTAATCTGTGAGACAGCTCTCCCAATTTTGGCACTAGTCCCCAGACATTAGTAAGGAGGACTTTACAGGATCAACAAGACTGAGTTGGCTGTTGTCATTTCCAGTGCCTACTGTGGTCTGTCCAGTTTAATTCCTTTTTTGAGACTATGTAATGGTTTGCTACAACTGAGTGGTTTGCTGACTATTCCAGAGGGCATTTAAGAGTCAACCACATTGCTTTCGGTCTGGAGTCACAAGGACAGCAGATTTCTTTCCCTAAAGGGCGTTAGTGAACCAGATGGGTTTTTACAACAATGGTCGTCATTACTTTTAATTCCAGATTTTTATTGAATTCAAATTCCATCATCTGTCATGGCAGGATTCGACAGGTCCCCAGAGCATTAACCTGCATCTCTGGATTATGAGTCCAGCGACAATAACACTACGCCATCACCTCCCCATATAGATTGAGAAGATCAGATTGGCAAAGGTAGCCTGTAAAATGAGTCCATAGAGTATTTTCGGGCCAATTTCTTAGAGCAATGTGTTCTAGAGCCAACCCACAGAGCAGGCTATCCCAGACCTGGTAATTTGCAATGAGACAGGAACAATCAATAACCTCATGGCAAGGGAGCCTCAGGGTGACAGCGATCAGAACAAAATAGAATTTAATGTTCAGTTTGAAATGGAGAAATCTAGGTCCATGACTTGTGTTTTAAATCTAAATAAAGGTAACGATGAGAGCATGAAGGTAGAGTTGGCTAAGGTGAACTAGAAAACTAGGTTAAAAGGTAGCACAGTAGAGTTGCAGTGACAGATTTTTAAGGAGGTATTTAATAATGCTCAGAAAGGATTTATCCCAGTGAGAAAGAAAGACTCTTTGAGAAGGATGCATCATCCATGGCTAAAAAAAGAAGTTAAGGAGAGTATAAATTGAAAGAAGCACTGTACAAATCTGCAAAGATTAGTGGTAGGTCAGAAGATTGGGCAGGTTTTAAGAATCAGCAAAGAATGACTAAAAAGATAATAAAGAGGCAGAAAGCAGAGTATGAGAGAAAGCTAGCTAGTAATATAAAAACAGATAGTAAAGTTTCAACAAGTATTTGAATAGGTAAAGAGTAACTAAAGCTAATGTTGGTCCTCTAGAGAGTGAGTCTGGGGAATTGATAATGGAAAACAAAGAAATGGCAGAGGCATTGAACAGGTATTTTGTGTATGTCTTCGCAGTAGAAGAGTTAGAAAACTTCCCAAAGATTCTTGAAAATCAAGAGGTGATATGGAGGAATGAACTTAATACAATCACCGTCACCAGGGAAAGAGTACTAGGAAAACTATTAGACCTAAACGCTGACAAATCCCTAGGACTGGATGGTCTGCATCCTAGGATCTTAAAAGAAGTGGTTCCACAGATAACAGATGCATTGATTATAATTTTCCAAAATTCCTTAGATTCTGGAAAGGTTCCATTGGATTGGAAAAAAAAAAACTAATGTAAGATCTTTATTCAATAAAGGAGGGGGAAGAAAGCTGGAAACTATAGCCCAGTTAGTCTAACATCTGTCATAGGGAAAGTGCTAGAATCCATGATTAAGAGTTTATCACAGGATACTTAGTTAATCATGATTTGATCAGGCAGAGCCAACATGGCTTTGTGAAAGGGAAATCATGTTTAACTAATCCATTAGAGATTTTTGACAAAGTGACATTCAAGCTGGATAAAGGGGAACTGATAGATGTGGTGCATTTGGATTTCCAAAAGGCATTTGATAAGATACCATATCAAAGGTAACTACACAAGATAAAAACACATGATGTAGGTGGTAACATGGACAAAGGATTGGTCGACTAACAGGAAGCAGAGAGTAGGCATAGATGGGTCTTTTTCGGATTGGCAAGCTGTAACTGGGAGTGCCATAGGGATCAGTGCTGGGTCCTCAACTATTTACAATCTGTATGAATGACTTGGATGAAGGGACCGAACATATAGTAGCTAAATTTGCTGATGACACCAAGATACGTCTGAAAGTAAGTTGTCAAGAGGAGGTGGGGGGTCTACAAAGGGATATAGACAGGTTGAGTGGGTGGGCAAAAATTTGACAGTTAGAATGTAATGTGGGCAAATGTGGCAAGAAGAATAAAAAATCAGTGTACTATTTAGGTGGAGAAACATTACATAACTTGCTGGTACAGAGGGATTGAGGTGTCCTGGTACATGAATCATAAGAAGTTAGTATGTAGGTACAGCAGTGATTAGGAAGGCAAATAGAATGTTGGCGTTTAATGCAAGAGGGATGGAATATAAAAATAAAGAAGTTTTAAACAGCAGTTTTGGTCTGCTAAGTTAAAAGAAAGATATGGCTGCTGTAGAAGCAGTTCAAAGAAGGTTCACTAGAATCAGTCCTGGGATGAAGGTGTTATCTTATGAAGAACGGTTGAACAGGTTAGGCCTATATCCAGTGGAGTTTAGAAAAACGAGAGATGATCTTATTGAAACATTAAGATCCTAAGGGAACTTGATAGGATGGATACCCAGACGATATTTCCTTTGTGAGGGAGACTAAAACTAGGGGGCATAGTTTAAAAATAAGAGGTCTCCCTTTTAAGACAAAGATGCGTGGAAACTTTTTCTCCCTAAGGGTTGCTGATGTGTGGAATTCTCTTCCACAGAAACTGCGGGAGGCTGGGTCTTTGAATTTAAGGCAGAGTTCAACAGATTTTTGGTAGGCAAGGGATTCAAGAGTTACGAGAGGCAGACAGGAAAGTGGAGCTGAGAAGACAGCCAGATCAGTCATGATCTTATTGGGTGGTGGAGCAGGTTCGAAGGGCCAAATGTCCTATTCTTGCTCCTATGTTCCTATTTTCTTCCTGTGACAGCAAGGCAGGGTGGGGTTGGGGAAGGTTGGTCCATTTTGAGGATGGACATATTGGATGACCACTGACAGGAGATTGGAGGACGGGCGATTGGAAGTGTAAGTCATATGCTAAAACATCCAGGAATAAGTCTTACCTAATTTGGCAACCCTAGGTTGGTACCAGACATGGATCCGCCCTTCCCAAGCTCCATGAATGGCATCCTGTTAAGGTTCCTTGGCTGACAATACTAAACAGTCAATGCCTTTTGCTTGCTCTCTCCTATGCCCCAGGTGCACAAGATCCACTTAAAGTGCCACCTGAATGCCAGATAGAATCTGAGATGTCTAGCTGGCTCTCTGGTAACAGGGTCAAAGATTCTTGGCCACCAATGAGTTTGCCTGGAACAATACCTTTCGGGTATCATCTGAGGCTAGTTATTACCTGGTCCATTCAAAGTCATCCGCTTTGAAGATATTTTTGGTAATTAGATCACTCAGTACATCTCGACAGTGCACGTTGATAGTCAGTAGAGTCTCCAGCACTGTTTCCTGAAAAGCCCTCAGGGGCGTGGACATGAGCTCTGCCAATGCACTAAGCCTACTCATCAGCACCATACGGACATCTTGCAACTGGCTGTGCGGCCTGGATCCATTGAAACACTTCTCACAGTCCCAATTGAACATTATCTGACTCTGCATCGAGAAACACAAAGAACAAATACAGTCAGAGCAGAAAGGTCTTGTTTTATCTTGTGTTAAACAAAAATTCCAACCCCAAAGTAACCTAATGACTCTGTGGACTTTATTACTGATCCTATCCTGTTACACTCTGGAAGGGCAGTGGAAGCAGATTTAATATGACTTTCAAAAGGAACCTGGTGAATATTCAAAGATGAAAACTTTGCAGGGTTATGGGGAAGGAGGAGGAGAATAGGTCTCATAGGATAGTTCTTTCACAGATACAATGGCCTGAATGACCTCCTTCTATGCTGTATGGTTCTATGATCCTTTACCATCGAATTAATCAATTTGAGGGCAGGTGGAAGATCTAAATGAACTACATGAAAAATCAGGGCACTAGTTCACAGAGTTCTTAAAGGGCCCAGTGTGGTGTAAGTCACATTGAGAAGGTGTCCTATCTAGACCAGTCCACCCTCCTGAACCAAGGATTGACAGGTGTGGCTCTGCAGAGAACAGTAGACCCAAGTCATATGAATGACAATGAATCAAACATGGAATTAAAATTATTTCAAAATTGTTTTTTAAACTCTACACAATGCATGGAAGAGCAGTAAAGTCTGAATCAAAATATGAGGCTCATTAATCATTGTGTGTATATTAAAGTGTTCCCATTGTTTGAAGTTGACAGCCAATAAGTCATACAAACGTTACTGACCTACTGGTCTGCTTAAAAAAATACTGTAGCAGCCTTTAGGTTTTGTCAGGGTGCTTGTTAAGGGGCACAATCTGAGCGCCTCCATCTTTACAGAGGGCAGTGACAGTGAGCCTTCAGCACCACTTTGACATGTTGTTGGTGACAGTGCAGCATCTTTCAGCACCCAAAATGTGGCAGTATGAGTGAGGTAGCCTATTTCAACTCCATCTATCAATTCTGGAACAAAAACAGAAAATGCTGGAAAAACTCAACAGGCCCAGCAGCATCTGCGGAGAGAGAAACAGAGTTAACATTTTGAGTCCATATGACCCTTCTTCAAAGCTGAAGAGAAGGGGAAATGTGATGAAATTTATACTGTTAAAGTGGGGTGGGGCAGTGGAGCTAGATAGAAGGCCAGCGATAGGTGGGAATAAACGAGGGATTGACAAAGATGTCATGGACTAAAGGACAATGGGAGTGTTAATGGTAGTGGTTAGTGCTAAAAAAAGGAGCTGATAGTGGCATAAAGGTAAGAAAGCAGAATGTGACAATAGCGGAACGAGGGTAGCATTGCGTGAAAGAACAACATGAACAAGTAACAGATGGTCCTGTAGGGGATGGAGTGGGGGAAGGGGGTGGTGGTGGGGAAAAAAAGCATAGAAAATGGGATAGCAGGGGGGATAAAACTACAGATAAATGACTAACAATAAAAATTAAAATGGATAAAAAATAAAAATGAATGTAGAAAAAAGGGGATTTAAAAAAGTGGGGTGAGGATGGAAAAGAGAGTTCATTGTCTGAAGCTGTTGAACTCAATCTTAAGTCCGGAAGGCTGTAAAAAGCCTAATCAGAAGACAAGGTGCTGTTCCTCCAGTTTGCATTGGGCTTCACTGGAACATTACAGCAAGCCAAGGACGGACATATGGGCATGAGAGCAGGGTGGAGTGTTGAAATGGCAAGTGACAGGGAGGTCTGGGTAACGCTTGTGGACAGATAGAAGGTGTTCCACAAAGTGGTCACCCAGTCTGCGTTTGGTCTCCCCAGTGTAAATGAGACCACATTGGGAGCAGCAGATGCAGCAGACCAAATTGAAGGAGGTGCAAATGAAGCACTGTTTCTCCTGAAAGGAGTGTTTGCGCCCTTGGACGATGAGGAGGGATGAGAAAAAGGGCAGGTGTTGCACCTTCTGCGATTGCATGGGAAGGTGCCGTGGGAAGGGGATGAGGTGTTGGGGATGATGGAGGAGTAGACCAGGGTGTCCCAGAGGGAATGGTCCCTACAGAATGCTGACAGTGGGGTGAGGGGAAGATGTGTTTGGTGGTGGCATCTTGCTGGAGTTGGCGGAAATAGCGGAGGATGATCCTTTGAATGCGGAGGCTGGTGAGGTGAAAAGTGAGGACAAGGGGACCCTATCATGGTTCTGGGAGGGAGGGGAAGGCATGAGGGCAGAGGGGCAGGAGATGGGTCAGACATGGCTAAGGACCCTGTCAACCTCAGCGACGGGGGGGAACCTCGGTTAAGGAAGAAGGAAGATATGTCAGAAGCGCTGTTTTGGAAAGTGGCATAATTGGAACAGATGCGACGGAGGTGAAGGAACTGAGAGAATGGGATGGAGTCCTTTCAGGAAGTGGGGTGTGAGGAGCTATAGTCAAGGTAGCTGTGGGAGTTGGTGGGCTTGTAATGAATATTGGTGGAAAGTCTATCACCAGAAATGAAGACAGAGAGGTCAAGGAAGGGAAGGGAAGTGTCAGTGATGGACCATGTGAAGGTGATAGAGGGGTGGAAATTGGATCTAAAATTGATAAAATTTTTCCAGGTCCAGACGAGAGCGTGAAGTGGCACCGAAACAGTCATCGAAGAACTGAAAAAAGAGTTGTGTGAGGGTGCCTCAGTAGAACTGGAACAAGGAATTTTCCACATACCGCATGAAGAGACAGGCATAACTGGGGACCCTTGGCACACCTTTTATTTGGAGGAAGTGAGACAAGTTTAAGAAGAAATTGTTCAGCAAGAGAACAGGTTCAGCCAGGCAGAGGAGAGTGGTGGTGGGTGTTGATTGTTTGGGCCCCTGTTCAAGGAAGAAGCGGAGACCCCCCAGACCATCCTGGTGGGGGATGGAGGTATAGAGGGATTGGACGTCCATGGTGAAGAGGAGTTGGTTAGGGCCAGGGAACTGCAAATTGTTGATATGATGTAGGGAATCAGAGGAATCGTGGATGTAGGTGGGAAGAGTTTGGACAAGGGGAGAGAGAATGGAGTCAAGTTTGGAAGAAATGAGTTCCATGGAGCAGGAACAGAATGACACAATCAATCTACCGGGACAGTCCTGTTTGTGGATTTTGAGAAGGAGGTAGAAGCGGGCTGTCAGGGGTTGGGAGACTACGAGGTTGGAAGCTGTGGAGGGAAGATCTCCAGGGGAGATGAGGTCAGTGACAATCCTGGCTTGATGTTCAGTGGTGGGGTCATGGTCCGAGGGAGGTAGGAAGAAGTGTCTGAGGGTTGGCGCTCAGCCTCTGTGAGATAGAGGTCAGTGCACCAGACAACAACAGCACCACCCTCGTCGGCAGGTTTGAACATCAATTCTGGACCCGTGTTTGAGCTAATTTAGGTGCTAATAAGAATTTGCATTGACATGGTGCCTTATCCAACAGAGCTCATTCAAAGCATTACAATCACTGTTTAACCCTGAGCTGTGCTTTCAAACCACTATCCTCTCCATCCTACATTCATCTTTGTAACGTCACCTGTTTCTGTCCTACCCAACCCACCTCCTGCTGATACCCTTGTCACATCCAGATCCAACTATTATAAAGCTCTCCCAGCCAGCATCCTGTCCTCTGACCTCAGTACATCAACTATATCCCACACCAAGTCCTGCTCCCCTGTGTGTGCTGATCTACAGCCTTGTGTGTAGGGACAGAATTCTCATTCAAAGTGGACCTAATAGTTTTAGGAACTTCTTCATGTGTATTGTTAATTTCAACTTGTTAACAGGGGATACCCTGGCATATTTTACTGTTTTTGATGTTATAAGGAGCAAAGTGAAATAGATTACTTTTCGCTGAAAGCTATTCTGTAGGTTAATATGTGCAGGATTTTCCACACCCGCCCACTGCTGGGATCATCCAGTCCTGCCGCAGGTCAATGGGCTTCTGGCTGGGCACCGCCTCGCCCACGGCAGGTCAATGGGCTTCTGGCTGGGGCACCGCCTCGCCCACGGAAGGTCCCACCCGTTACAGGGCCGGAAAATCCTGGCCATCGTATATAAATTAAATCCGCTTGTTAGTTTTCAGTTAGCCTCATCTCACTTGAACACTTATCAGTATTCCTTCAAGAATTTAGGTGCTAGCAGGATTGGATGAAGAGGTTCACATACCACATCAGTGTTAGACAATAGCGTTCTGGGGAAACAAGCTCTCAGACTTCATTTAATGAAACAGGACAGTCTCCTACTTGAATTGATGTCAGGACAAATGGGTGGGAGCAAAGGTCGAGTTGGGATGCCGAGTCCCAAGGCAACACTCCACAGAAAAGGAACATCTTTAAATTCAACTTAGCCTCCAGCTTTTGGGCAACTCTACTGTTGTTCAGCTCTCAGCATTGGCCTCAGGAAAGATTCTTGAATCCAGAAGCTCAAATGACATCCCAGGTCATTGGGTCACAGATTTCCCAAAGTAAAGTGTGGAAACACTGTCAGGCTTATTCTACCCTTGGAACAAGGTCATGAATTCATGTCGCCTCTAGAGATTTGATCAATTAATCCAGTTTCAACAGTCCAATGCAGTACTAAGGGAATGCTGCACTGTCATAGTCCTTCAGGTGAGGCAATAAACTGAGCCTCTCAAATGGACGTGAAAGTTTCCACAACACTGTGGAAGAAGAGATGGGGAGTTCTCCCCATTGTCCTGGCTAATATTTATCCCTCCAACAACAACTAAATCAAATGATCTGGTACTTTATTATGGGAGTTTCTTACGTGCAAATGAGCTGTCATGTTTGCTACATGTGATTACACTTCAAAAGTATTTCAGTGGTTTCATTTTCTGGAAAGCAATTTGTGACATCGTATGGTCATGGAAAGCGTTGTAGAAATGCAACTTGTTTTTTCTTTTAAGTTTATCATGCTCAGCTGTCCCTTGATTCCCGGAGACATCTACTCAAGGCTTGTGCCACGTGGCTGAACAGGCCAATTCTCGAATTACAGATCTTTGTGTACTCGGGGAAAGACATCCCATGAGGTAGTGGGATCCAGGATGCAGGATTTGCTACCTGTTCTTTCCTTCTCTGGACATGGCCCCACCGTGAAGCTGCTCACAGAAGGTGGAAGGTCGCCATTGAGGGTCTGCTTCGGGAGGTCACTGGGGGCAGGGGCGGTGGTGTAAGCGGGGGATGGAATACAGAGGAAGGAGGGTGTAACCGAGGAGAATACAGCAACTGGGGAGGTAGGTGTAAGGGGGGAAGGAAAGAGTTTGGAACGTGGAAGGAGTCCAGGGGAGGAAGGAGTCCAGAGGGGGGAAGGAGTGCGGGGGAGGAAGGAGTAAGGGTGAAGGACGGAGTAAGGTGAGGTGTCCCAGCGAACATGCAAGGGAAGGGTCTGTAGAGTCGATGGCTATCTCCTGGGGAGCAAAAAGAGGGTGAGCATAGTAGGGGGGAATGGTGAGAGTGAGAGAGGCCAGAGTGAGTTGGTAGGGTGGAAAGGTGAGGGTGTAACGGTAGCGGAGGAAGGGATAGTGAGGGTAGCTGGTGGAGACTCGGAGGTGGACACGGATCCTGGGGGTAGGAAGGAGGAGGTCGGGGAGGTCAATGTGGATAGGGGTGGGATTCTTGGGAAGTCAAGGAATGTGCACGTCCACCTGGGCATCCCGGAAAGAAAAGGGTTCTGGCTGGTAGGTGATGGTGGGGAGGTGGAAGGCGATGCCAGTGGGGTCGACAGTGATGGGGCAAAGGACATGGGTGACTGGGGGAGGGCAAAGGACAGGGGAGCTGAAGACAAATGTTACCAGTACCATGCTTCTAAAATCGAAAGTGAAAATGCCTCATGTTGGGTGGGAACAGGTCAGATGCTGCATGGGAGTGCGATCAGTGGGTGGACGGAGATGCAGGACAACTCAGATGGCCAACTGAAAGAGAACCCCAGTATTGAAAATGCTCAGAACATTGAGATGAATGTGATGGAGGAAGGGTCCGCTTGCGTGGGAGAGTGCTTGCAGGAGGCTCCCTAAAGCCCTGCCACACACACACATTTCTCCTTCCAGAATTACCCGTGGGCCAGCTGCGTGCAGCTGAACTGCTGGTGGGGATGGTGTGGGACGGTGAATGCAGCAGGAGGACTCACAGAGCCTGTTAATAAAGCTATAAGACAGAATTACACATTATTCAATGAAAGTGAATATATTTTCAGATTATAAAGTGACAAAATGTGTTCACCCGTGCAACCACTTGTGATCAAAAATTCTTAACTGTTCTAGGCCTAACACTTCCAGATGCTGCCCTGACACAGCAGGGGTGGAGACAGCCTGTGGAATGGTTGGCCCTATTGCCTCTGGAGAGTTGAGGCTTTGAGGGCCCCATCTTGCTTTGGCTGCCAGCCTGTGAGCCAGGCGCTCCCTCAGTGCTGGCAGAGGACGAGGTTGAGGGGGTCATAGGCAAAGGGGACTCAAAGGGAGAGGACAGTCTCTGCAGTTCCTGAGTGGATGACCCAGGGGTACCAGCTGCTGCTATTCCTCCCTTCGGGTGCCAGCCTGAGTCCTTGAGGGGAAGTAGCACCTGGAGGGACATCGAGGTGCCCCGTTTCCACCTCGTGTTGCCACTATAGGAACTCACCTATGGCTATGGCAATAGACTGCAGAACTGCGCACATCTCCATGTTATGCTGGATCAGGGTCTCCATGGCGTTCGCCATCCTTCCTATGGAGACCTCCATAGAGCATGACTTCATCAGAGAGCAAGCACTCCTCCAACTCTCGTGATGTTGTCCCACCTTCTGCTGACTCTCCACAATGAGGTTGAAGACTGAATCCAGAGGTTCATCATTAACTCAGGCCTCACGGATGCCTCTTCCCCAGCAGTCCTCCAAGTGCTGGGGAGCTTGGCTGAACCTGCCTCCTCCTGCTGTGGACACGTGTCACTGCGGTGACCACCAGATTGTGAACCTGAGCATGCTCTAGATCTAGGCGTGTGTCTCTGCGGTGGTGGAGGGTGTGGGTAAGCAGTGTGACGGATCTTCCAGGCTGCTTATTTCCAGCTTTTCAATGCAGGGGGTGTCCTCTTGGCTGGGGGTAAGGAACTGGATGGAGCTGAGGGACTGGCTGGCTGAGGGCATCGGTCACTTGGCAGAGCTCCCTGTGACCAGAGTAGAGATAATTAGCGCATGGCAGCAGAATCAAAAGCAGGAGAGAGAGCACTCACAGTTGTGTTGAGAGTGGGATGATGTGGTGCAGGATCCACCGGCCTCACTGTTACTGCAGGCATGGCCCACATCCTCACCAGTCAGTGCAATGGCATGCTCTTCAAATTGAGTGAGGGGCCTAATATTGGCCATTACACCCCTGGTGTGGGACCTCTCCCTGCTGCTGTGATCCAGCTTCTCCTGCATGAAAAAAGATGAGACAGTGTGAGCAGGACACATGACACATGAGGTGAGAGGAGCCATGGGCAGGATGTGGATGCAAGCTCCAGAGGGTATGAGCCTGATGGAGATGTGAGGGTGCATGTGTGAGTTAGTGGTGTTGTCACTTGAGGTGTGAGATCTCTTTGGATGTGTGATGGGTTTGTGAGTGTGTGAGTTGAGGGTGATGAGAAGTGTGAACTACCCTGGTGGAACAGAGGAGACCATCCATTCTCTTTCGGAACTGGGTGGCTGTCCTCTTTTGCAGGGCATTGGTGCTGACCACTGCTGCCACAGCCTCCCATGCTGGATTGACTACCTTGCTTGCTGGCCTTTGCTCAGAGCGGGGGTAGAGGACTTTGCGGCAGGCCCCCTCTGCATCCAGTAGGTGCTCGAGGGAGGTGTCGCTAAATCTGGGGGCAGCATGTTTCCTCCCTTTGGCAGCCATCAGGTCGCAGCAGCTTCCTATCCCTTGAAGAGTGGGCGGCTTTTAAATATGGTGCCCAGTTTACTGAAGGCCTGATGTGACGGTGTGGCGGGTGAATGAGAGGGCACCCCAGACTCGATGGGCCAAATGGCCTATTTCTGCTTCAACGTCTTATAGTCTAATGGCCCTGCAAGCGACCCAGCATGTTTCCCAGGAATGCACAATTATTGAGGTGGGATTGGGGCAATGTGGCGTAAAAAGCTACTATTGCAGCCAGCAGGTAAAACATCCTTTTGCCCACCCACTACCGCACTTAGTGCAAATCTGGGACGATTCCACCCATTGTGTCCAGTACATCAAAGTTGATTTTGTAAGAATTTTGCCTGAATGCTTGTGGTGTTGGTTTTAAGAGACAAGCATTTGTTTGACAGTCCTCCCATTAAATCTGAAGGATGTGGCGGAGGTATTTCTGGGAGAATTTCTCTGGTACTGTTACATGTCACTGATACACAGTCCAGGTCTCACTGCAGTACAGGAATGTGGTGAAAACAACTGCTCTGTACAATAGGACTTTTGTTGATGTGTGGAGGTCTTTGTTGCCAGTTGCTGTGGTAGCTTGTAGAAGACTAAGCTGGCACAGCTCATTCAGTGTTGGATCTCCTCATCAATGGTGGCTTTTTGAGAGGAGACTGCCAAGGTATAGGAAGTGCTCAGCATATTCTAGAGTTTTGGTTGACATTTGAGGCGTTTTTTTGCAACATTCAAGGACAGGCTGAGTTTCTTGTATGCAGAATTGAAGAGATCATGAGTGCTTTGCAAATCTGGTGTGATGACGGTGGAGAATGGAAATATTTTAGGAATAATGCATGACTCCACCCTATCATCTTAACCCCTGTCAGCCCCACCCACACCGTTCCCACTGGCAAGAGGGTCTTAAAAATCTACAATCTCACCAATGTGAGAAAACAGGAAAACAAAAATCCTGTAACGTTTAGAGTAATTCAGTGGATTACTTTTCAGTAATGTTGTTTCCATCTGCTCCGTATCAATAATACACACATGAAATACATGTATTTTACTTTGAAGATTTCCTTTACAGAAGCAGATAACCCCAGAATCCAGAAATCAGCTTAAATCATTTATATTTGTCAAGCAGATTTAATGAGCTCCACATAACCTGGTGGGAATTCTTTTGCTATCTGGGTTGTTGATAATAGTTAAGCAATCACTGAAATATTTTACTCGGGGAGGAATTTTCCGTGCCCTTTGGCATCGGGCAACATGGCGGGCGTGAGCAGAGAATATGGTGGGAAGGCCACATTGTGAAACCAGTTTGCGATCATCTGCTCTGCCTGTCAATGGCAGGCCACCTTTCCCACCATCGGACATCGGGAACCTAATTTTAGTGTATCTGTATATTATTATAAGCCCTGTTCACCGGAATCATCCCCCCACGCTGGATCATCCAGGCATTTCGGCATGATTCACAACTGTACATAAGCAACATGCAGCTGGCGAGCTGCACTGCACTCAGAACGTCGAGATTTATTTGCCTACCTTGCTTAGGGCAGCACTCGCAGTCATCAGCACCAGGCTTCGCAGGCAGGACCGCATCACTTTTTGGGGGTGGGTGTCATGGGCAGGTATCTAGGCTAGCCGTAAGGCCAGGCCATCCGTAAGGTGGGGGTGGCTTTCAACAGAGCTAGGGCTTGCTTGGGGAAGGGGGAGAAGTGGCCTCAGGCAAGGGAAGAGGCTGCAGGGTGAGGACTGTACTTGGGAAGGGGGCTATCCCAGGGTGTGTGAGGGCACATGTTGATCTGTGCAAGTAGCCTCAAGAGCCATCAGAGGCAGTCTCCAGAGGAGATGAGGCCAGATGGAGATGCAAAGGTGTGCATGAGAGAGAGTGGTGATGTCCCTTAAGCTGGCAGTGAGTGAGATGCCAGTGAATGTGTAATGGGCTTGTGAGTGTGTGAGTTTAGAGCGCTGAGTTGATTGCCTTACCCTGGCAGCATGGATGAGATTGATTTTTCAATTGGAAATGGGTTAGATGGTATCAGAAAGCTATCCTTTCTCCTCTGGAATCCATCTCAAATAGGCTGAGAAAGGTGAAGATGGATGCCAGCAAAGAATACTGCATGAAATGACCTTTGGTGTTATTTTTTCTACACCACTTAATGGAACAGAAACAGAACCTGTTGCTCTACAACATTTGGTACTGATCGATGCTAAGAAGCCTTTAGAAACTGTTTCCAGTAGCAGGAGAGTCGTCTCCAGAGGATATAAAATAGAAGATAATTGGCAAATTTCTTTATGCAGTGAGTTCTTAACATTTGGAATGCATTGTCTGAAAGGGTGTAAGCAGATGCCATCGTGAATTTCAAGGGAGAATTAGATAAACACTAAAAGGGAAAAAAATATTGCAGAGCCATGGAAAAAATATTGCAGGGCTATAGAGAAAGAGCAGAGGAGTGGGACAAATTACATAGTTCTCTCAAAAAGCCAAAACATGCATGATGGGGCCAAATAGCCCATTCCAGCATTATTACAGTGGGTTGTTTTTTTCATTCTTTAATGGGATATGGGTGTCACTGGCTAGGCCAGCATTTTTATTGCCCATCCCTAATTGCCCTTGAGGATTGATGGAGAGCCACCTTCTTGAACTGCTGCAATCATTGTGGTGTAGTTACACCCACAGTGCTGTTAGGGAGGGAGTTCCAGGATTTTCACCCAGCGACAATGAAGGAACAGCAATATAGCTCTTAGTTAGCATGGTGTATAACTTGGAGGGGAACTTGCAGGCGGTGGTGTTCCCATGCATCTGCTGCCTTTGGTAGAGGTCGTGGGTTTGGAAAGTGCTGTCGAAGAAGCTTTGGTGGATTGCTGCAGTACATCTTGTAGATGGTACACACTGCTGCTACTGTGTATCGATGGTGAGGGGATTGGATAATGAAGGTGGTGGATGGGATGCCAATCAAGCAGGCTGCTTTTTCCTGGGTGGTGGAGGAGGAGGCCAAAATGAATCATTCACTTGGCACTTTTTGCTGAAGGTGGTTACAAGTTCTACAAGGGAGCCTTGTAGAAGGGTAGCAAATGAGAACAACGCTCAGATGGGTCAGAGCCCAGCTTTCCCCTCATAATCCATCCATCCACCCCAAATGAAGTCAATGACACAGAGGGAGGGGAGCTAGAAGCACAGGTAGCTTGATCTAGTGTCCTCCTTGGGCACAGCTCAGAAGTTAGGTTCAAAAATGCATCCAATGGTGATCCAATTCTGTTAACCTTGTTATGCCCAAGTATCCATCCAAATCACCAGAACACACCCAAAATTAATATGAGCATAAATCAATGTAAACAACGGCGTGTGAAAATTTGAGTTTAAACTGATTTGACCATCATTAAGGCAGAGCCTGTTTAAATGACCTACAATCCAGTAACATCAAGTCTACACCATTGGGTGCAGCAGGTCCATGTTGCTATTTATGGTTCACACAAGCCTCCTCCCATGCCTCTTCATTTCACCCAAGCACCATATATTTCATTCCTTTCTCCCTCATGTCTTTTTCTTGCTTCCCCTTAATTGTATCGAAGGTATTCACTTCAAATTAGAGTTTGGAGTCATACCTAGCACTAAGGAAGATGGTTGTGGTTGTTTGAGGTCAGTCATCTCAGCTCCAGGGCATCACTGCAGGTGTTCCTCAGGGTAGTGTCCATGGCCCAACCATCTTCAGCTCCTTCATCATAACATTCCTTCCATCATAAGGTCAGAAGTGGGGATGTTCTTTGAAGATTGCACAATGTTCAGCACCATTCGTGACTCCTCAGATACTGAAGCAGTCCATGTCCAAATGCAACAAGAACTGGACAATATGCAGGCTTGGGCTGATAAGTGGCAAGTAACATTCATGCCATGCAGGAAATGACTGCCCCGAACAAGATTGAATCTAACCATCATCCCTTGGCATTACCATCGCTAAATCCCCCCCCATCAACATCCTGGGGGTTACTATTGACCAGGAACTGAACTGGGCCAGCCATATAAATACAGTGGCTACAAAAGCAGGTCAGAGGCTGGGAATTCTGTGGTGCGTAACTCACCTCCTGACTCGCCAAAGCCTGTCCACAATCTACAAGGCACAGGTCAGGAATGTGATGGAATACTTCCCACTTGCTTGGATGAAAGCAGCTCCCACAACACTCAAGAAGCTTGACACCAGCCAGGACAAAGCAGCCAACTTGATTGGCGCCCCATCCATCACAATAAACTTTCATTCCCTCCACAACCGATGCACAGTAACAGCAGTGTGTACCATTTACACTGCCCTGCAGCAACTTACCAAGGTTTCTTCAACAGCACCTTCCAAATTCACAACTGCTACCACCTAAAAGGATAAGAACAGCAGATGCATAGGAACACCACCTCCTGGAAGCTCCTTCTAAGTCACTCGCCATCCTGACTTAGAAATATATCGCCGTTCCTTCACTGTCGCTGGGTCAAAATCCTGGAACTCCTTTCCTAACAGCACTGTGGATGTAGCTACACCACATGGACTGCAGTGGTTCAAGAAGGCAGCTCACCACCACCTTCTCAAGGGCAACTAGGGATGGGCAATAAGTGCTGACCTAACCAGCAATGCCCACACCCCATGAACAAATATAGAAATAGTTCTTTGGGGCACCCTTTCAATTTTTAGTGGCATACTTATGCATTAAAATAAAGAGAAAATACAGAGCAGGTCTCAGTGAGGAGAAATTTTAAAAAATAACAATTGCAAAAACAGGGGGAGAGACTCGCTCAGGGCCGGACTGGGTGGGGGAGGGAGAGACTCCCTCAGGGCCGGGTTGGGTGGGGGAGGGAAAGACTCACTCAAGGCCGGACTGGGTGGGGGAGGGAGAGACTCACTCAGGGCCAGACTGGGTGGGGGAGGGAGAAACTCACTCAGGGCCGGACTGGGTGGGGGAGGGAGAGACTCGCTCAGGCCTGGACTGGGTGGGGGAGGGAGAGACTCACTCAGGGCCAGACTGGGTGGGGGAGGGAGAAACTCACTCAGGGCCGGACTGGGTGGGGGAGGGAGAGACTCACTCGGGCCCGGACTGGGTGGGGGAGGGAGAGACTCACTCAGGGCCGGACTGGGTGGGGGAGGGAGAGACTCACTCAGGGCCGGACTGGGTGAGGGAGGGAAAGACTCACTCGGGGCCGGACTGGGTGCGGCAGCCTCTGGTCTGGTATGGCACCATATTTAAAGGGTGCCCCTGCACAGAGCTCTAAGGGATCAGAAGCTGCTGGTGAGTCATGGCTGTCATAGGGAGGAAAGATCCTGCTCCCGGAAGTACCTGCCCCCCATTACAGACCGGTCAGTTTAACTTCGGTGGTGGGGAAACTTCTAGAAACAATTATTCGGGATGGAATTAATAGTCACACGGAAAAATGTGGATTGATTCGGAAGAGTGAGCATGGATTTATTAAAAATTGTGACTCACTAACTTGCTGCAGTTTATTGAAGATGTAACAGGGATGGTTGATGAGGGCAAGGCTGTTGATGTGGCGTATATGGATTTCCAAAAGGCACTTGATACAGTGCCACATAACAGACGTGTGAGGAAAGTTATAGGTCATGGAATAAAAAGGGACAGTAGCAAAGTGGATACAAAATTGGCTGAGGGATGGGAAACAGAGAGTAATGATTAATAGGTATTTTTTGGTTTGGCAGAAGGTTTGTAGTGGAATTCCCCAGGGGTCGGTGTTGAGACCCTTGCTTTTCCTGGGGAAGGATTGTTTGCTGAGTGGGCAGGAACGCATCCGACCTGCCTGAGCATAAAATGATGTGCGATGATGTTGGGCGAGCATCCTGATGTCATCACACACTAGCGCAATGTTCTGGTCGGCGGGTACACGTGGGAGTCGGCAGTGCACCCACCAACAATTAAAAAGCCTATTAATGCCTTTAAGAATGTAATTGAATTAAATTTTTCACTGCCCGTCTGATTTGGACAAGCTGAGTGAGCAGGCAAATGCATGGCAGATGCAGTATAATGTGGATAAATGTGAGATTATCCACTTTGGTAGCAAAAACAGGAAGGCAGATTATTATCTGAATGGCTATAAATTGAGAGAGGGGAACGTGCAACGAGACCTGGGTGTCCTTGTACACCAGTCCCTGAAGGTGCACTCCCATGCAGGTGCAGTAGGTGGTAAAGAAGCAAATGGTATAAAAACAAAAAAACTGCGGATGCTGGAAATCCAAAACAAAAACAGAATTACCTGGAAAAACTCAGCAGGTCTGGCAGCATCGGCGGAGAAGAAAAGAGTTGACGTTTCGAGTCCTCATGACCCTTCGACAGAACTTGAGTTCGAGTCCTAGAAAGAGTTGAAGTATAAGCTGGTTTAAGGTGTGTGGGGGGGCGGAGAGAGAGAGAGAGAGAGAGAGAAGTGGAGGGGGGTGTGGTTGTAGGGACAAACAAGCAGTGATAGAAGCAGATCATCAAAAGATGTCAACAACAATAGAACAAAAGAACACATAGGTGGTAAAGTTGGTGATATTATCTAAACGAATGTGCTAATTAAGAATGGATGGTAGGGCACTCAAGGTATAGCTCTAGTGGGGGTGGGGAGACCATAAAAGATTTTAAGATATTTAAAAATAATGGAAATAGGTGGGAAAAGAAAAATCTGTATAATTTATTGGAAAAAAAAGGGGGAAACAGAAAGAGGGTGGGGATGGGGGAGGGAGCTCACGACCTAAAGTTGTTGAATTCAGTATTCAGTCCGGAAGGCTGTAAAGTGCCTAGTCGGAAGATGAGGTGTTGTTCCTCCAGTTTGCGTTGGGCTTCACTGGAACAATGCAGCAAGCCAAGGGCAGACATGTGGGCAAGAGAGCAGGGTGGACTGTTAAAATGGCAAGCGACCGGGAGGTGATCGCTCCCTCCGGGACACCCTGGTCCACTCCTCCATCACCCCCTACTCCTCAACCCCCTCCTATGGCACCACCCCATGCCCACGCAAAAGATGCAACACCTGCCCCTTCACTTCCTCTCTCCTCACCGTCCAAGGGCCCAAACACTCCTTTCAAGTGAAGCAGCATTTCACTTGCATTTCCCCCAACTTAGTCTACTGCATTCGTTGCTCCCAATGTGGTCTCCTCTACATTGGAGAGACCAAACGTAAACTGGGCGACTGCTTTGCAGAACACCTGCGGTCTGTCCGCAAGAATGACCCAAACCTCCCTGTCGCTTGCCATTTTAACACTGCACCCCGCTCTCTTGCCCACATGTCTGTCCTTGGCTTGCTGCATTGTTCCAGTGAAGCCCAACGCAAACTGGAGGAACAACACCTCATCTTCCGACTAGGCACTTTACAGCCTTCCGGACTGAATATTGAATTCAACAACTTTAGGTCGTGAGCTCCCTCCCCCATCCCCACCCCCTTTCTGTTTCCCCCTTCCTTTTTTTTCCAATAAATTATATAGGTTTTTCTTTTCCCACCTATTTCCATTATTTTTAAATATCTTAAAATCTTTTATGGTCTCCCCACCCCCACTAGAGCTATACCTTGAGTGCCCTACCAGCCATTCTTAATTAGCACATTCGTTTAGATAATATCACCAACTTTAACACCTATGTGTTCTTTTGTTCTATTGTTGGTGACATCTTTTGATGATCTGCTTCTATCACTGCTTGTTTGTCCCTACAACCACACCAACCCCCTCCACTTCTCTCTCTCTCTCTCTCTCTCTGCCACCCCACCCCCCCCTACCCCACACCTTAAACCAGCTTATATTTCAACTCTTTCTTGGACTCGAACTCAAGTTCTGTCGAAGGGTCATGAGGACTCGAAACGTCAACTCTTTTCTTCTCCGCCGATGCTGCCAGACCTGCTGAGTTTTTCCAGGTAATTCTGTTTTTGTTGTGAAGCAAATGGTATGTTGGCCTTCATAGCCAGAGGATTCAAGTACAGGAACAGGGATGACTTGCTGCAATTATACAGGGCCTTGGTGAGACCACACCTGAAATGTTGTGTGCAGTTTTGGTCTCCTTATCTGAGGAAGGATGTACTTGCTACAGAGGGAGTGCAGTGAAGGTTTAGCAGACTGATTCCTGGGATGGCGGGACTGACATATGAGGAGAGATTGAGTCGATTAGGATTATATTGGCTGGAGTTCAGGAGAATGAGGGGGGATCTCAGAGAAACCTATAAAATTCTAATAGGACTAGACAGGGTAGATGCAGGAAGGATGTTCCCGATGGTGGGGGAGTCCAGAACCAAGGGTCACAGTTTGAGGATAAGGGTTAGACCATTTAGGACTGAGATGAGGAGAAACGTCTTCACCCAGAGAGTGGTGAGCCTGTGGAATTCACTACCACAGAAAGTAGTTGAGGCCAAAACATTGTATGTTTTCAAGAAGGAGTGAGATATAGCTCTTGTGGTGAAAGGGATCAAAGGATATGGGGAGAAAGCAGGAGCAGGCTATTGAGTTGGATGATCAGCCACGATCATGATGAATGGCAGAGCAGGCTTGAAGGGCCGAATGGCCTCCTCCTGCTCCTAGTTTCTATGTTCTATGCTTCTATGTTTCATTAAAAGGGGCATAGAGTACAAGAGCAGGGAGGTTATGATAAACTTATATGAGACATTGATTAGACCTCAGCCGGAATATTGGGTACAGTTCTGGGAGCCTCACTATAGTAAGGATGACAACACATTGGAGAGGCTGCAGAAGAGGTTTAGGAGCATTGTTCCAAGGATGAGAGAGAGCACGCACGTGCCGGAGGGGGGAGAGAGCGTGCGTGCGGGGGGAGAGAGAGAACGCATGGGGGAGAGAGTGCATGCACAGTGGGCAGAGTGTGTGAACAGGGGGAGAGAGCGCATGTGTGCGCGAACATGGAGTGTTTGTTTGGTGCAGAATGAGTGAGTGTGTGTGTATGCTTTGTGGGGAGACTGAGTGAGAGTGTGTTTATGCGTAATTGGAGAAGAGTGAGTGTGTGCGTTTGGTGGAGAGTGATGGTTGTGTGTGTATGTGTGTGTGTGTATCTGTGTGTTTGGAGGAGAGTGAGTGTACACGTGCTTGGGGGAGAGGGAATGAGTGAGTTTGTGTTTGGGGAGATTGAGTTAGTGTGTGTTTCGGGGGAGAGTGAGTGTATGGATGTTTTGGGGAGCGTGAGTGAGTGTGTGTTTGGGGGAGAGTGAATTTGTGTGTGCTTGGGGCAGAGTGCATGTGTGTGTGTCTGGAGAGAGTGAGTATGTGTGTTTTGGTGGAGAGTGTGTGTACGTGTTTTTGTGTGTGTGTGTTTGGGGGGGAGAGTGTGTGAGGGTGTGTATGTGTTTGGGGGAGAGTGGGTGTGCGTATGTGTTTGTGGGGAGAGTGTGTATGTGTTTGGGGGAGAGTGGGTGTGTGTATGTTTTGGGGAGAATGAGTCTGTGTTTTTGGGGTGAGTGTGTGTGTGTGTGTGTGTGTGTGTGTGTTTGGGGGTGAGTGAGTGAGCGTGTATGTGCGTGTGAGTAGGTGTATGTGTTTGAGGGGAGAGTGAGTGACTGTGTGTGTGTTTTGGGGAGAATGAGTCTGTGTTTTGGGGATGAGTGAGTGTGTGTGTGTTTGGGGGTGAGTGAGTGTGTTTGGGGAAGAGTGTGTGTGTGTCTGTGTATTTGGGGCTGAGTGTGTGTGTGCGTTTGGGGGTGAGTGAGTGAGCGTGTATGTGTGTTTGCGGGTAGAGTGTGTGAGCATGTGTATGTGTTTGGGGGGAGAGTGAGTGACTGTGTGTGTGTTTTGGGGAGAATGAGTCTGTGTTTTGGGGATGAGTGATTGTGTGTGTGTTTGGGGGAGAGTGTGTGTGTGTGTGTGTGTGTGTCTGTGTGTGTCTGTCTGTGTGTTTGGGGCTGAGTGTGTGTGTGTGTTTGGGGGTGAGTGAGTGTGTGTTTGTGTTTGAGGAAGAGTGTGTGTGTGTGTTTGTGTGTATGTGTTTGTGTGTGTGTGTGTGTCTGTGTGTTTGGGGGTGAGTGTGTGTGTGTTTGGGGGTGAGTGAGTGTGTGTTTGTGTTTGGGGAAGAATGTGTGTGTTTGTGTTTGTATGTGTGTGTGTGTCTGTGTGTTTGGAGGTGAGTGTGTGTGTGTGTGTTTGGGGGTGAGTGAGTGTGTGTTTGTGTTTGGGGAAGAGTGTGTGTGTGTGTGTGTGTGTCTGTGTGTTTGGGGGTGAGTGTGTGTGTGTGTTTGGGGGTGAGTGTGTGTGTGTTTGGGGGTGAGTGAGTGTGTGTTTGTGTTTGGGGAAGAGTGTGTGTGTGTGTGTTTGGGGCTGAGTGTGTGTGTATGTGTGTGTGTGTTTGGGGGTGAGTGAGTGTGTGTTTGTGTTTGGGGAAGAGTGTGTGTGTGTGTGTGTGTGTGTGTGTGAGTGTGTGCTTGGTGGAGAGTGTGTGTCTGTGTTTGGGGGTGAGTGTGGAAACAGTGTGTGTCCATGCCTCACTCGCAGTCGCTGGATTCCCACTCACCCTCAACTCCACACACCAACACACATTCACACACACTCACACAGTGAGTGAGGGTAACTGAACATCAAGAGATTGGGAGTGAGCCACACAAACAGACTATGTCCATCTCACACTCGAATGATGATCTTTATTAATCGCTCTTTAATTATTAATTTTTTTTTTGACATTGCTTTATTTTTGCGCAGCAAGTTGCTTCTTTTGTTCATGCCACAACTTTATTTTGAAATTCACATTTAATGTTGTGCCAAACCTTATGTTTCTGAAATTTGCACATCGGTCTTGAGTAAGATGGAAATGGAAATGTGGCCCTGCCGAGTGGAAAGGTTGAACGAGCCTGATTTAAACAAAGTAGCTGAATTAATCAACACATGGCATGAGTGAAGCACAGTGCACTCTACGAGTGTCAATGAAAAGCAAAGAGTTTTGACACTGAGCCATGGCTGTTGTCTGTCAATTATTAGAAGTATCTAAGTGTCTGGAATTCGCTGCCAGAGGAGGTGGTGGAAGCAGGTACGATAGTGGTGTTTAAGAGGCAGTTTGACAAATACATGAATAGGATGGGAATAGAGGGATATGGACCCCGGGAGTGCAAAATGTTTTAGTTGACGGGCAATATGATCGGCGCAGGCTTGGAGGGCCGAAGGGCCTGTTCCTGTGCTGTACTTTTCTTTGTTCTTTGTTCTTTGTATTGCTCTGTTTTAGTCCTCTATTAAAGCCCTGCATAACTGAAGGCTGAACCTGTAAGTTCAAAGGTGCTCATTCTAGCAGAAGTGATTTGGGTAGTGGTAAGGAGCAGGATTCTCCAATATCACTTCTCCAGGGCGCTAAGGTTTACAGCCATTCTCCATCTCCTGGAGTGGTTGAGTGCAGTTAATGTGACATTGAACTCAGAGTTTTCGTAATCTGTATGCCTCAGTTCCATGTGAGCCTGTGCACTCCCCACCTGACCCATAGGGTGGGTGTAGGGCTAAATGAATTTAAAAAATAGATGAAGACTCTGCTTACCACAGTGAGGACCACCTGCCCTGGATGAGACAGCACCCACTCTTTGAATTGTGTTGAGTTCCAGGTGGTTATTCCCATTCGGAGATGCCTAGATTAACATTCAAAGAGAAACATCAGTATCTCAGACCCAGGAGCCATAGACAGAGCTCACCAAGGATGCTGTCACAGTACAGACTAATTGTATTATACCAGGACTACTGCTGTGTGAATTGCCCTGAGAGATTTGACTGAGATTAAGATGAATCGATTAACCAATTCAGTGGGAAAACCTGTGTTTTGTTCTTCACAAATAATGGTTTACTAAGAATGGATATTGAAGAACTGTAATGTTGGAAGGAATGAGGAGAGTCAATGTAAACAAAATTGTACAATTTTGAGGTGTGGAGAGGATGCAGAAACAGAGGCCTGGGAGTTATATACAAACGTTTCTGAAAATGGCAGGACAGGTAGAGATAGCTGTTTAAAAGCCATAAAGGATCCTTGGCTTTATAAATAGAGGCGGAGCGTACAATATTCAGTAAGCTATGCAAAACGTTTATAAGGGTTCCCATTCCTGCCCACAGCCACATGACTCCTGTGGGACTTCAATTATGTTGAGAGAAACTGGATTATGCTGATTCCCAGTTAGCTATTCCCATCCCGAGATGCCTAGATTAATATTTAAAGGGAAGGTGAAATGGTGGCCACTGAACTAGTAATCCAGAGGTCCGGGCTAATGCTCTGGGGACATGGGTTCAAATCCCACCATGGCAACTGGTGAAATTTGAATTCAGCTTACAGAATCTGGAAAATAAAGTTAGTCTCAGTAATGGCAAACATGAAACTATCATTGATTGCTCTTTTGGGAAGGGAATCTGCCATGCTTACCCAGTCTGGCCTACATGTGACTTCAGATTCACAGCAATGTAAGGCACTCTTAGCCCCCCTTAGAAATGGCCTAGTAAGCCACTCAGTTCAAATGCCATCAGGAATGGGCAACAAGTGGCCTTGCCAATGGCATCCACATTCTATGAAAAATATTACTTTACTCCTGAAAATGCTGCTTCAGTGTCCTCGGATATTAGGCCATTAACAGGTGACATCAGCAATATCTTTTAGTTCATTCCGTCGCTGCATCAAGATATGAACATAAGAAATAGGAGCAGGAGTAGGCCATTCGGCTCCTCAAGCCTGCCCCGCCATTCAACAAGATCATGGCTGATCTGCCCCAGGCCTCAACTCCTCTCTCACGCCAGCTCCTCATAGCTCTCAATTCCCCAATATTTCAAACATCTATTTAGCTCCTCTTTAAATACTTTCAGTGATCTAGCCTCCACAACTCCCTGGGGTAGAGAATTCCAGACATTCGCTACCCTCTGAGAGAAGAAATTCCATCGCACCTCAGTTTTAAATGAGTATCCCCTTATTCTGTAACTATGTTCCCTAGTTCGAGATTCCCCCACTAGTGGAAACATCTTCTCAACATACACCCTGTCATGCCCCCTCAGAATCTTGTACATTTCAATAAGATCATCCCTCATTAGAACCATAGAACCATAGAACACTACAGCACAGAAAACAGGCCATTCGGCCCTTCCCGTCTGTGCCGAAATATTATTCCGCTGGTCCCACTGACCTGCACCTAGTCCATAACCCTCCAGACCTCTCCCATCCATGTATCTATCCAATTTATTCTTAAAACTTAAGAGTGAGCCCGCATTTACCACGTCAGATGGTAGCTCATTCCACACTCTCACCGCTCTCTCTGAGTGAAGAAGTTCCCCCTAATGTTCCCCCTAAACTTTTCCCCTTTCACCCTAAAGCCATGACCTCTCGTGTTTATCTCTCCTAACCTAAGTGGAAAGAGCCTACTCGCATTTACTCTGTCTATACCCCTCATAATTTTGTAAACTTCTATCAAATCTCCCCTCATTCTTCTACGCTCCAAGGAATAAAGTCCTAACCTGTTTAATCTTTTCTTGTAACTCAACTCCTTAAGACCCGGCAACATCCTAGTAAATCTTCCCTGCACTCTCTCAATCTTACTGATATCTTTCCTGTAGTTAGGCGACCAGAACTGCACACAATACTCCAAAGTTGACCTCACCAATATCTTATACAACCTCACCATAACATCCCAACTCCTATACTCAATACTTTGATTTATGAAGGCCAGTATGCCAAAAGCTTTCTTTACAATCCTGTCTACCTGTGACGCCACTTTCAGGGAACTATGTATCTGAACTCCCAGATCCCTTTGTTCCTCCGCACTCCTCAGTGCCTTACCATTTACTGTGTATGTCCTACCTTGGTTTGTCCTTCCAAAATGCAACACCTCACACTTTTCCGCATTAAATTCCATCTGCCGTTTTCTGGCCCATTTTTCCAGTTGGTCCAGATCTCTCTGCAAGCTTTGAAAGCCTTCCTCACTGTCCACAACGCCTCCAATCTTAGTGTCATCAGCAAACTTGCTGATCCAATTCACCACATTATCATCCAAATCATTGATACAGACAACAAACAACAATGGTCCCAGCACAGCTCCCTGAGGCACACCACTAGTCACAGACCTCCAGGCTGAGAAGCAATCATCCACTACCACTCTCTGTCTTCTCCCACACAGCCAATTTCGAATCCAGTTTACAACCTCTCCATGGATACCAAGTGTCTGAATCTTCTGAACTAACCTCCCATGTGGGACCTCGTCAAAGGCCTTACTAAAGTCCATGTAGACAACATCCACAGCCTTTCCTTCATCTACTTTCTTGGTAACCTCCTCGAAAAACTCTACAAGGTTCGTTAAACACGACCTACCGCTCACAAAGCCATGCTGACTATCCTTACTTGGCCCTTGGCTGTCCAAATAATTGTATATCCGATCTCTCAGAACACCTTCCAATAATTTACCTACCACTGACGCAGGCTCACTGGCTTGTAATTACCTGGTTTACTTTTGGAGCCTTTTTTAAACAACAGAACAACGTGAGATATGCTCCAATCCTCCGGCACCTCACCCTTGGCTAAGGACATTTTAAATATTTCTGCCAGGGCCCCTGCAATTTCTACACTAGTCTCCCTCAAGGTCCGAGGGAATATCATGTCAGGCCCGGGGGATTTATCTACCTTTATTCGTTATAAGGCAGCAAGCACCTCCTCCTCTTTAATCTCTATATGTTCCATGACACTACTGCTTGTTTCTCTTCCTTCCATATACACATATATATACACTTATATACATTTTTCTAAACTCTCATGAATAAAGGCCTAACCTGTTTAGCCATTCTTGATAAGTCAACCCCTTCACCCCAGGAATCAGCCTAGTGAATCTCTTTTGAACTGCCTCCAGTGACAGTGTATCCTTTCTTAAATATGGGGACCAAAACTGTACACAGTACTCCAGATGCAGCCTCACCAACTACCTGTACAGTTGTAACAAGGCTTCCCTATTTTTAAACTCCAACCCCCTGGCAATACAGGTCAAAATTCCATTTGCCTTCTTAATTACTTGCTGTACCTGCATGCTAACCTTTTGGGTTTCATGCACAAGAACACCCAGATCCCCCTGTGCTGCACTTTTTTGGAGTCTCTCTCTATTTAATTAATAGTCTGCCTTTTGATTCTTCCTACCAAGGTGCATGACTTCACACTTTCCTACATTAAACTCCATCTGCCAAGTTTTTGCCCACTCACTCAACCTATCTCTACCCCCTTGCAGATTCCTTATATCCTCATCACAACATGCTCTCCCACTTATTTTTGTATCATCAGCAAATTTGGATACATTACACTCTGCCCCTTCCTCCAAGTCATTGATATCGATGGTAAATAATTGAGGCCCCAGGAATGATCCTTGTGGCACTCCACTAGTTACGTCTTTCCAACCTGAAAAAAATCCATTAATCTTGACTCTCTGTCTTCTTTGTGTTAACCAATCCTCAATCCATGCTAATACATTACTCCCAATACCGTGAGCTCCACACCTGGGAAATTCCGGCATCTCCTTCCCCACGGATGGAGTTGAGCAGAATGAGAGAGCACTAAGCTTTGCCCACATGGCAGGCCTTATGAAATGTCTTTTGGAAATCCAATTATACCACATCTACAGGTTTCCCTTTATCCATCTTGCTTGTTACTTATTCAAAAAAACTCTAATAAATTAATTTAATACAGTTTCTCTTTCCTAAACTATGTTGACTCTGCCTGATCAAATTATGATTTTCTAAGTTAACCTCCTTAATAACGGATTCTCACAATTCTTATATGACAGGTGTTAGGCTAACTGCCTGTAGTTTCCTACTTTTTGCCTCCCTCCTCTCTTGAATAAAGGTGTTACATTAGCTATTTTCCAATTGGCTGGGACCCCTCCAGAATCTAAGGCATTTTGGAAGATTATGACCTATGCATCTACCATCCCTGCAGCCACTGGGGAAACGAAGTGGCATTGTCACTGGACTAGTAATCCAGAGACCCAGGGTAATGCTCTGGGGACCTGGGTTTGAATCCTGCCAGATGCTGCAATTTGAATTCAACAAAAATTTGGAATTACAAGTCTAATGATGACCATGAAACCATTGTTGATTGTTGTAAAAACCCATCTAGTTCACTAATGTCCTTTAGGGAAGGAAATCTGCTGGCCTGGCCTACATGTAACTCCAGACCCATAGCAACGTGGTTGACTCTTAAATGCTCTCTGAACAAAGGCAACTAGGGAGGGGTAAGGAATGCCAGCTATGCCCACATCCCAAGCATGAATAAAAAAAATCTTTTTTTAAGACCCTCAGATACAGGTCTTCTGCTCCTGGTCTAATAACTTTGCCAGCACCTTTTCCCTAGTGATGGTGATTGTTTTAAGTTCCTCACTTTCACCTCTTGAGTTTCAGGCATATTTAGGAAGTTCCTCCACATTGATGGCAGACACAAAATACCTGTTCAACGCCTCTGCCATTTCCTTGTTTTCCATTATCAATTCCCCATACTCACGCTCTAGAGGACCAACGCTAGCTTTAGTTACTTTATTTTCCTAATTAAATTCTTGTAGAAACTCTTACTATCTACTTTTATATTATTAACTAACTTTCTCTCATACTCTTTTCTCCCTTTTTTTTGTCATTCTTTGCTGGTTGCTAAAGTCTGACCAATCTTCTGATGTCCCAGTAATTTTTAAAAATTGCATAGTGTTACTTTCAATTTGATATAATCCTTAACTTTCTTATTTAGCCATGGATGATACATCCTTCTCAAACAGTCTTTCTTTCTCACTGGGATAAATCTTTGCTGAGAGTTATTAAATATCTCCTTAAATTGAGATGCCACTGCATCTCTATTCCTCTACCTTTTAACCTAGTTTCCTAGTTCTGCCTTCATACCCTTATAATTACCTTTATTTAATGTCCTTTAGGGAAGGAAATCTGCCGTCCTTACCTAGTCTGGCCTACATGTGACTCCAGACCCACAGCAATGTGGTTGACTCTTAAATGCCCTCTGAAATGGCCTAGCAAGCCACTCCATTGTAACAAACCGCTATAAAGACACAAAAAAGGAATGAAACTGGACGGACCACCCGACATCGACCTAGGCACTGGAAATGACAATCGCAGCCCTGTTGACCCTGCAAAGTCCTCCTTACTAACAGCTGGGGGCTAGTGTTGTCTGACAGACTAGTCAAGCAACAGCCTGACATAGTCATCCTCACGGAATCATACCTTACAGATAATGTCCCAGACACCACCATCACCATCCCTGGGTATGTCCTGTCCCACTGGCAGGACAGACCCAGCAGAGGTGGCAGCACAGTGCTTTACAGTTGGGAGGGAGTTGCCCTGGGAGTCCTCAACATTGACTCCAGATCCCATGAAGTCTCATAGCATCAGGTCAAACATGGGCAAGGAAACCTCCTGCTGATTACCATGTACCACCCTCCCTCAGCTGATGAATCAGTGCTCCTCCATGTTGAACACCACTTGGAGGAAGCACTGAGGGTGGCAAGGGCACAGAATGTACTCTGGGTGGGGTACTTCCAATGTCGATCATCAAAAGTGGCCTGGTAGCACCATTACCGACCAAGCTGACCAAGTCCTAAATTACATAGCTGCTAGACTGGGTCTGCAGCAGGTGGCGAGGGAACCAACAAGAGGGAAAAACATACTTGATCTCATCCTCACCAAGCTGCCTGCTGCAAATGCATCTGTCCATGACAGTTTCGATAGGAGTGACCACCGCACAGTCATTGTGGAGACAAAGTCCAGCCAGTGTTGTAGCTTGGCTAGGGGTGTGGCAAGTTCTGGAGCACAAGTCTTCAGCACTATTGCTGGAATATTGTCAGGGCCCATAGCCTTTGCAGTATCCAGTGCCTTAAGCCATTTCTTGATATCACGTGGAGTGAATCGAATTGGCTGAAGACTGGCATCTGTGATGCTGGAGACCTCCGGAGAAGGCCAAGATGAATCTTCCACTCAGCACTTCTGTCTGATGATTGTTGCAAATGCTTCAGCCTTATCTTTTGCACTGATGTACTGGGCTCCTCCATCACAGAGGATGGAGATATTTGTGGAGCCTCCTCCTCCAGTGAGTTGTTTAATTGTCCACCACCATTCACAACTGGATGTGGCAGGATTGCAGAGCTTAGATCTGGTCCATTTGTTGTAGAATTGCTTAGCTCTGTCTGTCATTTGCTGCTTATGCTGTTTGGCATGCAAGTAGTCCTGTGTTGTAGCTTCACCAGGCTGACACCTCATTTTTAGGTATCCCTGGTGCTGCTCCTGGCTCCTCCTGCACCCTGCATTGAATCAGGGTTGATCTTCTGGCTTGATGGTAACGGTGGGGGGATATGCGAGGCCATGAGGTTACAAATTGTGGTTGTATCAATTCTGATGTTGCTGCTGGCCCACAGCACCTCATGGATGCCCAGTTTTGAGTTGCTAGATCTGTTTGAAATCTATGCCATTTAGCATGGTGGTAGTGCCACACAACATGATGGCGGGTATCCTCAATGTGAAGATGGGACTTTATCTCCACAATGACTGTGAGGTGGTCACACCTTCCAACAGTGTTAGGTGCAGATGCAATAGGTAAATTGGTGAGAACAAGTGGAAGATGGTGGCATATTGGTATTGTCACTGGAATAGAATTCCAGAGACCCAGGATAATGTTCTGGGGATCTGGGTTTGAATTCCATTATGGCAGATGAAGAAATTTGAATTCAATGAAAATCTGGAATTAAAAGTCCCCCACCCAAAGTATATAGTGTGCCCTTGCCATCTTCAGTGCCTCCTCCAAATGGTGTTCAACATGAAGAAATACTAATTCATCAGGTGAGGGGGGATGGTAGGTAGTCATCAGCAGGAGGTTTCCTTGCCCATATTTGACCTGATACCTCGAGACTCCATGTGGTCCAGAGTCAATGTTGACAACTCCCAACTGACTGTATACAACTGTGCCATCACCTCTTGTGGGTCTGTCCTGTCAGGGGGACATGACAGGACATACCCAGGGATGGTGATGGTGGTGTCTGGGACATTGTCTGTAAGGTATGATTCTGTGAGGATGACCATGTCAGGCTGTTGCTTGACTAGTCAGTGCAACAGCTCTCCCAATTTTGGTACCAGCCCTCAGCTGTTAGTAAGGAGGACTTTGCAGGGTCGACAGGCCTGAGATTGCCTTTGTTGTTTCTGGTGCCTAGTTCGATGCTGAGTGATCCGTTCGGTTTCATTCCTTTTTGTAGACTTCATAGTGGATTGATACAACTGAATGTCTTGCTTGGCCATTTCAGAGAGTATTTAAGATTCAACCACATTGCTGTGGGTCTAGAGTCACATGTAGGCCAGATCAGGTAAGGACGGCAGATTTCCTTCCTTAAAGGACATGAGTGAATCAGATGAGTTTTTATGACAATCGCCAATGGTTTCATGGTCAGTATTACCAGGACTAGCTTTTTAATTCCAGATTCAGTAACTGAATTTAAATTCCACCAGCTGCTGGGATTGAACTCATGTTCCCAGAGCATTAGCCTGGCCCTCTGGATTACTAGTCTGGTGGTAATACCATTATGCTCTTGCCTCCCCTATTCAGTTTCAAGCCCTCTCTACCACGTTAGTTATTCAATTCACCAGATCACTGGTCCCAGCATAGTTCAGGTGAAGACCACCCCAGTGGTACAGCTCCCATTTTCCCCAATGCTACTGCCAGTTCCCACAAATCAAAACACATTTCTCCCACACTAATCTTTGAGCCATGCATTCTTTTCTCAAATCTTATTTACACTGTGTTAATTTTCCCATGGTTCAGGTATATTATCTTTGAGTTTCTGCTTTTTAATTTAACTCCTAGCTGCTCATAATCCTTGAACAGGACCTTGTTCCTCGTCGTTTCTGTCATTGGTACCCTTGCTGACCACAGCAACTGGATCCTTCCCCTCCCAATATAAGTTCCTCTCAGGCAACACAGCCTTGTGGACTCATGCTCTCGGCTGCAGAGAACTGTGCCTATCCCCGTGACTATACTGTCTCCTACTACCATTACATTCCTATGAACTGCCCCCACTTGAATGGCTTCTTGTACCATGATGCCATGGTCAGTCCACTCATCCACCTTGCAAGTCCCACTTTCGTCCATACAAACTGCAAGAACATTGAACCTGTTGGACAATTGCAAGAGCTGAGGATCCTTCACTTCTCGGTCCCCTTACCTGCCTCATTCGCAGTCACACCCTCCTTCAATCCTCTGACCATTTCTTAATCAAGTTGTTACATATTCTTTGCAGCCAGAATGCATTGCCCCTTTAAAAGATGCTAGGTACCTTTAAGTGTTGTGCTGAGCTCTAAATAGGTTTCCAGCCAATGAATAGTGCTGGCTGTAAGCACACAGTATTGCAATCAGAAGGTATTATGAATATTATATTCTGTCTGCATTGAATACTAACTGCTCACCTCTGCCCTTGCCAGATGCTGCAGTTTCGGTTATGATCAATTTCTAACACTTACTTTTTTACAGACTCAAACATGGCAGTTTCCACATTTCCCAGCCATTGCTCAATAGGACCCCGGATCCGAATATTCCTGCACAAAACAAGTTTAACAAGAATCAGTGTCATAAGGACACAACAACCACACAATACATTAGCTGGGCTTTGGCAATTTGGGGCTTTTTCTCTGGGAATATTGAAACTGAATGTAAAATCTAAGTTGAATTGGTCCTACAGAATCAAAGAAGAGTTTCTTCAGCAATAGGTTCACATGGTTAAATGGCAATTAAATGTTGCAGGAAAGAAAAGTAAGTTAACAGAAAAAGTGTGCTGGACCATAATGTTTTAAGAAACTTACTGATTATGATGAATCAAGGAAACACTTAATCATAAACATTGTATCGTCTTCCAGTATTTCCTGGCATCATAAAGTAAAAGGTTGTCTGAGAGGGATCTAGGAAGGCACTGGTTAAAGGGGTCTTGACAATTCAGGATTAGGTCATCTTTTTGGAGTCATGACCATGTAACGTGTGAGCTTTCTGGTGAAAGTGTACAGGACATAGCGCAGTGACTGGAGAGGCTCTTGGAAGAAGTGACCAGCTGACATGAGATAGGAATTGTATGTATGGGTGAGGTCCTTCAAGGTTAATTTCAGAAGCCAAGGGGTGGATAAAGGTGGATTATAATCTGAGTATTGCCACCAGTGCCATGCAGAGATCCAGATGGAGAAAAAACAAACCAAGGCACCTGGAGTACTGTGCACAGTTTTGGTCCCCTTACTTGAGGAAGGATGTAGTTGCATTGGAGGCGGTTCAGAGGAGGTTCACGAGATTGATTCCTGAGATACGGGGCTTGTTTTATGAGGAGGGATTGAGCAGTTTAGGCATATACTAGCTAGAGTTTAAAAGGATGAGAGGAGATCCAATTGAGGTATATAAGATGCTAAAGGGGATAGGCAAAGTAGACGTGGAGGGGATGTTTCTCCTTGTGGGGCATTTTAGAGCGAGAGGCTATAGTTTTAGGCTAAGAGCTGGTAGATTTAAATCAGAGATGAGGAGGAATTACTTTTCTCAAAGGGTCATGAATCTGTGGCATTCACTACCTCACAGTGCAGTGGATGTTGGGACGCTGAATAAATTTAAGGAGATAGACAGATTTTTAATTAGTAATGGGTTGAAAGGTTATGGGGAGAGAGCAGGAAATTGGAATTAAGGCCAAAATGAGATCAGCCATGAGCGTAATGAATGGCAGGGCAAGCTCGAGGGGCTGAATTGCCTACTCCTGCTCCTAGTTCTTATGTTCTTATGCTCTATGTAATACAAAGCTTGAAAAATAGCTTAAGATGGGGACGCATGAATTTCTTAGGCCTGTGAAAGGAGGCTGGGCTTTAGCTAACCTGGCTGAGAGGGAAATTGGCACAGTGTAGGTGTACTTAAACTAGGGTAATGGGAAGGTGGAGGGGCAATTAAATTATTTACTATTCTAGAATACTGTACTATACTGTGCTTTTACTGTAGAGAAACATCCCTCGCTACTTCATTGAGGTGTAATTTCAAATATGGATGCTGAACCAAAGGAGGAAATAAGAAGTGATGGAAACCTTGGTCCAAAGAGGTTGTTTTCAAGGAGGGCCTTAAAGGAGGAGAGGGATAGAGGGATGTGAGGCACAGCATCCTCAGCACAGTCAAAGGCATGATGGAAGGCAGCACAAGTGTATGCAAAGTGACAGGACTGTGAAGTGCAGTAGGCCATCAGCAGCAGTGGAATTTTATTCCACCATGATCTGTGACCTTATGGCCCAGCATATCCCTCACGCAACCATTACCATCAAGCCAAGGGGCCAGTCCTGGTTCAATGAGGAGTACAGGACAATTAAACAACAAACTGGTGGAGGAGGTACCATGAAAATTCCCATCCTAATGATGGCAGGCACAACAACCAAAGTATCTTAGCTGGGATTTGGCACTTTGGGGATTTTTCTTTAGGAATGTTGAAACTGAATGTAAAATCTAAAATCAATTGTCCCTACCAAATTGGCTGTTATGTCCCTTTGCACATTAGTGCAAAAGGCAAGGCTGAGGCTTTTGCAAACATCTTTTGCTAGCAGTGTCAAGTGGATGATCCTTCTCAGCCTCCTCCTAAGGTCCTCACCATCACTTCACATGACTGCCAAACTTCAACCAATTCGATTCACTCCACGTGATATTACGTGGCTGAGTGCATTAGGCACAGCAAAAACTATGGATTCTGATACCATCCTGCCTGCAGTGCTCCAGAACTGATCATGCCTCTAGTCAAGCTGTTTCAGTATAGCTACAATATTGACATCTGCTCAACAATGTGGAAAATTTTCCAGTTTTGCCTTGTCCACATCTGGATTAGCACCCATTAATCTACTCTCAACCAGTTGATGAAATATGTCATCGACCGTGGTATCAAGCCAGGGCGACTCTGCTCCACACCTCAGTATAGCCTTGAATCAAACATGGACAAAAGAGCTAAATTACAGAGGTGAGGTGGGCGTGACTGCCCTTGACATCAAGGCAACATTTGACCAAGTGTGGCATCAAGGAGCACCAATAAAATTGAAGTCAAAAGGAATTGGGGGAAGCTCTCCACTGGTTGGAGTCGCACTTAGCACAAAGGAAGATGGTTGTGGTTGCTGAAGATCAATCATCTCAGCCCAGGGCTTCACTGCAGAAGTTCTCTATAAGGCCCAACCATCTCAGCTACTTCATCAATACCTTCCATCCACTATAAGTGGGGATGTTTGCTGAAGATTGCAGTGTTCAATCCCATTCGTAACTCATAAGATAATGAAGCATTTTGTGCCTGCATGAAGGACAAAAGACCTGGACAAAATTCAGCTTGGATTGATAAATGATAAGGAACATTTGTGCCACATTCGCACATACACATACAAGGAACACAGAAAGTTAGTATGCATGTACAGTAAGTAATTAGGAAGGCAAATGGCATATTGGCCTTTATTGCAAAGGGACTGGAGTACAGGCGCAAAGAAGTCTTGCTACAATTGTACAGGACTTTGGTGAGACCACACCTGGAGTGCTGAGTGCACTTGTGGCCTCCATATCTAAGGAAGGATATAGTGAAAGTTTGCTGATGAAGAAAAATCTCTTCACTCAGAGGGCTGAAAATCCTTGGAATTCTCTATCCCAGGTGGATGCTCCATCACTGAATATATTCCAGGCTGGGATGAATAATTTTTTGATGTTTCCAGGAATCAAGGAATGTGAGGAGTTGGTGGGGAAATAGAATTGAGGCAGAAGATCAGCATGATCATGTTGAATGGTGCAGCAGGCTCAAGGGATCATATGGTCTACACCTCAATTCTTTTAGTGCTCACGCAAGTGGCAGTTGGGTGTGGTGTCATTAAACAGGAAATTAGGGACACATGCAATAAAAGAACATCTGTAATTATGAGTGACTTTAATCTGCATATAGATTGGGCAAATCAAATTAGTAACAATACCCTAGAGGAGGAATTCCTGGAGTGTATGTGGGACGGTTTCCTGGACCAATACATTGAGGAACCAACTAGAGAACAGGAATGAGAAAGGAATAATTGGCAATCTAGTTGTGTGAGGCCCCTTGGGGATGAACAACCATAATATGATGGAATTCTTTATCAAAATGGAGAGTGAAGTAGTTGACTCTGATACTAGGGTCCTGAGTCTAAAAAAAGGAAACTACGATGGTATGAAGCAAGTTGGCTATGATGGATTGGGAAACATTACTTAAAGGGATGACGGTGGATAGGCAATGGCAATCGTGCAAAAAGCACATGGGTGAACTGCAACAATTGTTTATGCCTGTCTGGAGCAAAGGTAAAGCAGGAAAGGTGGCCAAACCATGTCTTACAAGGGAAATTAGAGATAGTATCAAATCCAAGGAAGAGGCATACAAATTGGCCAGGAAAAACAACAGACCTAAGGATTGGGAGCAGTTTAGAATTCAGCAAAGGAGGGCCAAGGGATTGATTAAGAAGGGGAAAATAGAGTATGAGAGTAAAAACAAAAAACTGCGGATGCTGGAAATCCAAAACAAAAACGGAATTACCTGGAAAAACTCAGCAGGTCTGGCAGCATCAGCGGAGAAGAAAAGAGTTGACTTTTCGAATCCTCATGACCCTTCGACAGAACTAAGTAGAAATAGGAAAGGGGTGAAATATAAGCTGGTTTAAGGCATGTGTGTGTGTGTGTTGGGGGGGGGTAGTTGGGTGGGGGGAGAGAAGTGGAGGGTTGGTGTGGTTGTAGGGACAAGCAAGCAGTGATAGAAGCAGATCATCAAAAGATGTCACAGACAACAGAACAAAAGAACACATAGGTGTTGAAGTTGGTGATATATATCTAAACGAATGTGCTAATTAAGAATGGATGGTAGGGCACTCAAGGTATAGCTCTAGTGGGGGTGGGGGGAGCATAAAAGATTTAAAAATATTTTAAAATAATGAAAATAGGTGGGAAAAAGAAAAATCTATATAATTTATTGGAAAAAACAAAAGGAAGGGGGAAGAAACAGAAAGGTGGTGGGGATGGAGGAGGGAGTTCAGGACCTAAAGTTGTTGAATTCAATATTCAGTCCGGAAGGCTGTAAATGCCTAGTCGGAAGATAAGGTGTTGTTCCTCCAGTTTGCGTTGGGCTTCACTGGAACAATGGAGCAAGCCAAGGACAGACATGTGGGCAAGAGAGCAGGGTGGAGTGTTAAAATGGCAAGCGACAGGGAGGTTTGGGTCATTCTTGCGGACAGACCGCAAGTGTTCTGCAAAGCGGTCGCCCAGTTTACGTTTGGTCTCTCCAATGTAGAGGAGACCGCATTGGGAGCAACGAATGCAGTAGACTAAGTTGGGGGAAATGCAAGTGAAATGTTGCTTCACTTGAAAGGAGTGTTTGGGCCCTTGGACGGTGAGGAGAGAGGAAGTGAAGGGGCAGGTGTTACATCTTTTGCGTGGGCATGGGGTGGTGCCATAGGTTGGGGTTGAGGATTAGGGGGTGATGGAGGAGTGGACTAGGGTGTCCCAGAGGGAATGATCCCTACGGAATGCCGACAGGGGGGGTGAAGGGAAGATGTGTTTGGTAGTGGCATCATACTGGAGTTGGTGGAAATGGCAGAGGATGATCCTTTGAATGCGGAGGCTGGTGGGGTGATAAGTGAGGACAAGGGGGAACCTATCATGTTTCTGGGAGGGAGAAGGCGTGAGGGCGGATGCGCGGGAGATGGGCCGGACACGGTTGAGGGCCCTGTCAACGACCATGGGTGGAAAACCTCGGTTAAGGAAGAAGGAGGACATGTCAGAGGAACTGTTTTTGAAGGTAGTATCATCAGAACAGATGTGACGGAGGCGAAGGAACTGAGAGAATGGATGGAGTCCTTAAAGGAAGCGGGGTGTGAGGAGCTGTAGTCAAGGTAGCTGTGGGAGTCGGTAGGCTTGTAATGGATATTGGTGGACAGTCTATCACCAGAGATTGAGACAGTGAGGTCAAGGAAGGGAAGGGAAGTGTCAGAGATGGACCACGTGAAACTGATGGAGGGGTGGAGATTGGAAGCAAAATTTTAAAATTTTCCAAGTCCCGACGAGAGCATGAGGCAGCACCGAAGTAATCATCGATGTACCGGAGAAAGAGTTGTGGAAGGGGGCTGGAGTAGGACTGGAACAAGCAATCTTCCACATACCCCATAAAGAGACAGGGCCCCAACTATGCCTGTCTATTTATGGGTATGTGGAACATTCCTTGTTCCAGTCCTACTCCAGCCCCCTTCCACAACTTTTTCTCCGGTACATCGATGATTACTTCGGTGCTGCTTCATGCTCTCATCAGGACTTGGAAAAATTTATTAATTTTGCTTCCAATCTCCACCCCTCCATCATTTTCACGTGGTCCATCTCTGACACTTCCCTCTCCTTCCTTGACCTCGCTGTCTCAATCTCTGGTGATAGACTGTCCACCAATATCCATTACAAGCCTACCGACTCCCACAGCTACCTTGACTACAGCTCCTCACACCCCGCTTCCTGTAAGGACTCCATCCCATTCTCTCAGTTCCTTCGCCTCCGTCGCATCTGTTCCGATGATGCTATCTTCAAAAACAGTTCCTCTGACATGTCTTCCTTCTTCCTTAACTGAGGTTTTCCACCCACGGTCGTTGACAGGGCCCTCAACCATGTCCAGCCAATCTCCCGCGCGTCTGCCCTCACTCCTTCTCCTCCCTCCCAGAACCATGATAGGGTCCCCCTTGTCCTCACTTATTACCACACCAGCCTCCGCATTCAAAGGATCATCCTCCGCCATTTCCGCCAACTCCAGCATGATGCCAAACACACCTTCCCTTCACCCACCCTGTCGGCATTCCGTAGGGATCGTTCCCTCCGGGACACCCTGGTCCACGCCTCCACCACCCCCTACTCCTCAACCCCGACCTATGGCACCACCCCATGCCCACGCAAAAGATGTAACACCTGCCCCTTCACTTCCTCTCTCCTCACCGTCCAAGGGCCCAAACACTCCTTTCAAGTGAAGCAACATTTCACTTGCATTTCCCCCAACTTAGTCTACTGCATTCGTTGCTCCCAATGTGGTCTCCTCTACATTGGAGAGACCAAACGTAAACTGGGCGACCACTTTGCAGAACACCTGCGGTCTGTCCGCAAGAATGACCCAAACCTCCCTGTCGCTTGCCATTTCAACACTCCACCCTGCTCTCTTGCCCACATGTCTGTCCTTGGCTTGCTGCATTGTTCCAGTGAAGCCCAACGCAAACTGGAGGAACAACACCTCATCTTCCGACTAGGCACTTTACAGCCTTCCGGACCGAATATTGAATTCAACAACTTTAGGTCCTGAACTCCCTCCTCCATCCCCACCCCTTTTCTGTTTCTTCCCCCTTCCTTTTGTTTTTTTCCAATAAATTACATAGATTTTTCTTTTTCCCACCTATTTCCATTATTTTAAAATATTTTTAAATCTTTTATGCTCCCCCCACCCCCACTAGAGCAATACCTTGAGTGCCCTACCATCCATTCTTAATTAGCACATTCGTTTAGATATATATCACCAACTTCAACACCTATGTGTTCTTTTGTTCTGTTGTCTGTGACATCTTTTGATGATCTGCTTCTATCACTGCTTGCTTGTCCCTACAACCACACCACCCCCCTCCACTTATCTCCCCCCACCCAACCCACCCCCCTCCACTCCCCCCCACACACACACACCTTAAATCAGCTTATATTTCACCCCTTTTCTATTTCTACTTAGTTCTGTCGAAGGGTCATGAGGACTCGAAACGTCAACTCTTTTCTTCTCCGCTGATGCTGCTAGACCTGCTGAGTTTTTCCAGGTAATTCTGTTTTTGTGTTGAGTATGAGAGTAAGCTTGCAGGGAACATAAAAAATGACTGTAAAAGTTTCTATCAGAATGTGATGAGAAGAAGATTGGTGAAGGCAAATGTAGGTCTCTTACAGTCAGCAACAGGGGAATTTATAATGGAGAACAAAGAAATGGCTGACCAACTAAATACATACATTGGTTCTGTCTTCACAAAGGAGGATACTAATAACATACCAGAAATGTTGGGGAACACAGGGTTTAGTGAGAGGGAGGAACTGAAAGAAATCAATATTAGCAGGGAAATAGTGCTGGAGAAATTGATGGCATTGAAGGCCGATAATCTACATCACAGAATACTTAAGGAAGTGGCCCTAGAAATAGTGGATGCATTGGTGGTCATCTTCCGAGATTCTATAGACTCTGGAACAGTTCCTACAGGTTGGAGGGTAGCTAATGTAACCCCACTATTTAAAAAGGGAGACGTAGAGAGAAAACAGGGAATTATAAACCAGTCAGCCTGACGTTGGTAGTGGGGAAAATTCTAGAGTCCATTATAAAAGATTTAATAGCTGAGCTCTTGGAAAACAGTGGCAGAATCGGACAGAGTCAGTATGGATTTACAAAAGGGAAATCATGCTTGACAAATCTCCTGGAATTTTTCGAGAATGTAACATGTAGAGTCTGAATTATTATCTGAATGGCTATAAATTGAGAGAGGGGAATGTGCAATGAGGCCTGGGTGTCCTCGTATGCCAGTCGCTGAAGGTGCAGCAGGCGGTAAAGAAGGCAAATGGTAAGTTGGCCTTCATAGCCAGAGGATTCGAGTACAGGGGCAGGAATGTCTTGATACAATTATACGGCGTCTTGGTGAGACCACACCTGGAATATTGTGTACAGTTTCTGTCTCCTTATCTGAGGAAGGATGTATTTGCTATAGACAGAGTGCAGTGAAGGTTTACCAGACTGATTCCTAGGATGGCGGGACTGACACAAGAGGAGAGATTGAGTCGGTTAGGATTATATTTGCTGGAATTCAGAAGAATGAGGGGGGATCTCATAGAAATCTATAAAATTCGAACAGGAGTAGACAGGGTAGATGCAGGAAGGATGTTTCCGATGGTGGGGGTGTCCAGAACCAGGGGTCACAGTCTGAGGATACAGGATAGACCATTTAGGGCTGAGATGAGGAGAAATTTCTTCACCCAAACAGTGGTGAGCCAGTGGAATTCACTACCACATAAAGTATTTGAGGGCAAAACATTGTATGTTTTCAAGGAGGAGTTAGATATAGCTCAAAGGATGGCCAGATGGTTAACTGTGAGGTTGAGTGTCTTGGGCTACAGGAAGATATAGACGGGATGGTCAAATGGGCGGTTAGTGGCAGAGGAATTTAACCCTGAAAAGTGTGAGATGATACACTTTAGAAGGAGTAATTTGACAAGGAAGTATTCAATGAGGAACAAAGGGACCTTGGTGTGTATGTCGATCGATCTCTGAAGGTGGAGGGGCATATTAGTGGGGTGGTGAAAAAGGCATACGGGACACTTGCCTTTATCAATCGAGGCATAGATTACAAAAGTAGGGAGGTCATGTTGGAGTTGTATAGAACCTTGGTGAGGCCACAGCTGGAGTACTGTGTGCAGTTCTGGTCGCCACATTATAGGAAGGATGTGATTGCACTGGAGGGGATGCAGAGGAGATTCACCAGGATATTAAAAGCAAAATATAGCGGATGCCTGAAATCTGAAACAAAAACAAAAACACCTGGAAAAACTCAGTAGAGTTTCGAGACTCAAAATGTTAACTGTGCTCCTCTCCGCAGATGCTGTCAGACCTGCTGAGTTTTTCCAGGTATTTTTGTTTTTGTTTCACCAGGATGTTGCCTGGGATAAAATATTTAAGTTATGAAGAGAGGTTGGATAGACTTGGGTTGTTTTCGTTGGAGCAGAGAAGACTGAGGAGTGACCCGATTGAGGTATACAAGATTATGAGGGGCATGGACAGGGTGGATAGGGAGCAGCTGTTCCCCTTAGTTGAAGGGTCAGTCACAAAGGGAGACAAGTTCAAGGTGAGGGGGAAGGAGGTTTAGGGGGGATGTGAGGAAAAACCCTTTTACCCAGAGTGTGGTGACGGTCTGGAATGCGCTGCCTGGGAGGGTGGTGAAGGCAGGTTGCCTCTCATCCTTTAAAAAGTACCTGGATGAGCACTTGGCACCTCATAACATTCAAAGCTATGGGCCAAGTGCTGGTAAATGGGATTAGGTAGGTAGGTCAGGTCGTGTCGGTGCAAACTTGATGGGCTGAAGGGCCTCTTCTGCACTCTGTGATTCTGTGATTCTTGGGGCGAAAGGGATCAAAGGGTATGGGGAGAAAGCGGGAGCAGGCTATTGAGTTGGATGATCAGCCATGATCATAATGAATGGCAGAGCAGGCTCAAAGGGCTGAATGGCCTACTCCTGCTCCTATTTGCTATGTTTATATGTGTCCCTACACCACATAACTGCAGTGGTTCAAGAAGGTGGCTGACCACCATCTTCACAGGGACAATTAGGATAGGCAATATATCCTGACCTTGACAGTCATGCCTACATCTGATGAATGAATTTAAAAAAACTAACAGTGGTGCCCAATAGGGATACAATGTACAAAAACACTAAGAACATATCGGGCTGAAGGACAGGGATAAGGGAGCCCTACAAATTCGACAAAAATGCCCAGGTGTCAGAGGAATCAAACTGGAGATCGCAAGGCTCTGTTAACAATATGGATTAGAACATTATAGGCACTTCATCAAGTGCTTATATCATCATTATAAGTACAAGTTATTTTCTTTCTTTAGGCACTTGTATTTATAAAGCACCTTTCATGATCTTGGGATGTACCAAAGTACATTGCTTTGTCGATGAAATATTCTTGAAGTGAGATGCTATCGTAATTGTCATGAACATTGAGTTTAATGAGACAATCATGTTTTAAAATGCCCCCTTTAATTTAAAGTAAACCAGGAAGTTCATCAACAATGGATGATGAATTCCTGAACAACACTTCAGTTCTAAGATGTGTCCATGTGATCTCAGGTTATCAGGGGGAGAAAATCTCAAATAGAAAGTCACCGAGGCATTGAGTGGCAGTTTTTAGCACCTTTCACAGGAGCTCTCAGAATAGAAGAAAAGCTACAATTGAGTCACTGGTGCAAAAGCTACTGCTGTGGAGAAGAAGGAAAGCTGCTTGTGTTAAAGACTAAGCAGGACAGGATGTTTTTAAGGGTTCAGCTTCATTCCAAAAGAAAGGGAACAGAACATTTGCAGCTGTTGAGGTCTGCCTTGCAGGTGATAATTAGATCTGGAAAACTCAGGCAAAGTGGAACAAATGTCGAAGAACACTGCAAGTTTCAACCTAGCATGACAGAAGGAGGCGAACTTCTGCTGGGGAACTGAAAGTGACTTTCAGGCTGTTCCTTTGGTGCTAGATGTGTGGCATGGGGTAAAAGCCTTTTGTAAGGTATATTTGATGGTGTTAATTAGTTAATGTAAAACTTACCTTTTTCTTTAGATTGAATTATCAGTTGCCTGTTAATTAATGTTTATCTGTGTTGATTTTAGTTAGTTTGTTACAGTAGAGGTGTTAAAGGAGAAATCTTGTCCACCAGTTTCTTTCCGTTGCCATCATGGGGATTTTTCCCTTTTAAAGTAACAAAGCACGAAGAAAGCAGCTTGTCACTGAGTGCAGCTGGACGTATGGCATGAGCTTGAGAATTTGGAGAATGGGGTAATTGTACAGCTCAATTTTAAGTGTTCATCTCTTTCTAAGATCGAGTGCAGTTTGCATCTGGCATTTAACCACAATTTACTGTTAAAGCTAAGTTTCTTTCAGTCTTAGACAGGGATAAAGAAGCTCCTGACTGGAGAGGCAGCCACAGTTATTTAATTAGGCAGTTAGTTTGAACAGGTTTCTCTAGCCAGCAATGCTGACTATCTCTGTAAAATTTCAGCTACTTGAAACAGGTGGTCTTGCTAAGCGCACAAAGTAAGCAAGCACTAAGAGAGCAGCTCATCACTGAGTATAGCTAGACACAGAGTGTGAACTTGGGAATTCAGCACAATGCGGTAGCAGGTGCTGTTCCAGCCTTTTACACCATAGGAGTGGGCCAAGAGAGGGAGCCAGAGACCAGCAATGGGACTCGAGAGCTGAAGCCTGGAAGTAATTGGTGAGTTTTAAATTTCCTTTTTCTCTCTAAATATGAGGCAGTAGTTTAAACTAGTGCTGGAAGATATAAATATTGAGTTAAATCTACAGCTTAATTAGTTAAACCACTTGTTATAATTACAGATAATCATTGAATGTTATTTCTAAACTTAATTTGTTAAATTAAACAGAATAAAGATGGCAGAGCAGGTGGTGTGTTGCAGCTGTAGCATGTGGGAGATGGTGGACAGCTGCGTGATCCACTGCAAACATACCTGCAGTAAATGTCTGGAGCTTGTGGAAATTTGGCTCAGAATTGGTGAACTGGAGTCTGAGATTCAGACATTGTGATGTATCAGGGAGGGGGAAAGTTTGCTAGACACTTTAAGCCAGAAGGCAATCACCACCCCTTAGGCTTGGTCTTCTGATTGGTTCATGAACAGGGACAGGTGAGTGTGACTGCAAGTGAGGTAGGTGTGGGGATCCAGAAGATAGATGTGAAGGAGTCTCAGCCCTTGCAATTGTTCTACATGTTCAAAATTCTAGCAGCTTGCATGGACAAAGAAGGGGGCTGCAGGGTGGATGAGCAAATTGACTACGGCACAGTGGTGCAAGGTTGCACCAACAGATGAAGCAGGGAAGGAGTTGCCCTGGGAGTTCTCAACATTGGCTCTAGACCCCATGAAGTCTCAAGGCATCAGGTCAAACAAGGGCAAGGAAACTTCCTGCTGGCTACCACATACTGCAACACCCCCACCCCCAACCCCCCATTGCTGATTAATCAGTGCTCGTCCATGTTGAACAACACTTGGAAGAAGAACTGAGGGTGGCAAGGGCACAGAATGTACTCTGTGTGAGGCACTTCAACGTCTATCACCAAGAGTGGCTCAGTAGCACCATTACTGACCAAGCTGACCGAATCCTAAAGAACGTAGCTGCTAGACTGGGTCTATGGAAGGTGGTGAGGGAACAAATAAGAGAAAAAAATATGCTTGACCTCAACCTCAAAAATCAGATATATCTGTCCATGACAGTATTATTAGTAGGAGTGACCACCACATAGTACTTGTGGAGACAAAGTACTAACTTTATCTTGAGGATGCTAAATGGGATTGATTTCAAAAAGATCTAGCAACTCAAAATTGAGCATTCATGAGGGGCTATGGACTATCAGCAGAATCACAGAATCACACAGTGCAGAAGAGGCCCTTCGACCCATTGAGTCTGCACCGACACGTGGGTAAAAAAGTTTTTCCTCACATCCCCCTGTCTGCACCCCCTGTCCACCATCGACAAAGCACAAGTCAGGAGTGTGATGGAATAATCCCCACTTGCCTGGATGAGTGCAGTACCCAAAACACTCAAGAAACTGCCTAGTGTCCAGGACAAAGCAATTTGCTTGATTGGCACCACATCCACAAACATTCACTCCCTCCACTGCCTACGCACAGTAGCAGCAGTGTGCACATCTACAATATGCACTGCAGGAATTCATCAAGGCTCCTTAGGCAGCACCTTCAAATCCCATGACCACTACCGCCTAGAAGGACAAGGGCAGAAGATATATGGGAATAGTACCACTGGGAGGTTCCCCACCAAGTCACTCACCATCCTGACTTGGAAATATATCGCTGTTCCTTCACTGTCGCTGGGTCAAAGTCATAGAATCACAGAATCATAGAGTGCAGAAGAGGCCCCTCGGCCCATCGAGTCTGCACTAACACATGAGAGCCACCTGACCTACCGACCTAATCCCATTTGCCAGCACTTGGCCCATAGTCTTGAATGTTATGATATGCCAAGTGCTCATCCAGGTACTTTTTAAAGGATGTGAGGCAACCCGCTTCCACCACCCTCCCAGGCAGCACATTCCAGACCATCATCACCCTCTGGGTAAAAACGTTTTTCCTCACATCCCCCCTAAACCTCCTGTCCCTCACCTTGAACTTGTGTCCCCTCGCGACTGACCCTTCAACTAAGGGGAACAGCTGCTCCCTATCCACCCTGTCCATGCCCCTCATAATCTTCTACACCTCAATCAGGTCGCCCCTCAGTCTTCTCTGCTCCAACGAAAGCAACCCAAGTCTATCCAACCTCTCTTCATAACTTAAATGTTTCACCCCAGGCAACATCCTGGTGAATCTCCTCTGCACCCTCTCCAATGCAATCACATCCTTCCTATAATGTAGTGACCAGAACTGCACACAGTACTCCACCTGTGGCCTAACCAAGGTTCTATACAACTCCAACATGACCTCCCTACTTTTGTAATCTATGCCTCGAGTGATAAAGGCAAGTGTCCTATATGCCTTTTTCACCACCCCAATAACATGCCCCTCCACCTTTAGAGATCCATGGACACACACGCCAAGGTCCCTTTGTTCCTCAGAACTTCCTAGTGCATGCCATTCATTGAATACTTCCTTGTCAAATTATTCCTTCCAAAGTGTATCACCTCACATTTTTCAGGATTAAATTCTATCTGCCACTTAGCTGCCCATTTGACCATCCCGTCTATATCTTCCTGTTGCCCAAGACACTCAACTTCACTGTTAACCAACCGGCCAATCTTTGTGTCATCCACAAACTTACTAATCCTCCCCCCATACAGTCATCTATGTCGTTCATATAAATGATGAATAATAAGGGACCCACCTTATCAAATTACCCTGTATCCCATGTGCATTTGCCTTCTTTGTAAGTCTCCCATGTGGGACCTTGTCAAAGGCTTTGCTGAAACCCATATAAACCACATCAACTGCACTACCCTCATCTACACACCTGGTCACCTCCTCAAAAAATTCAATCAAATTTGTTAGGCATGACCTCCCTCTGACAAAGCCATGCTGGCTATCCCTGATCAAACCTTGCCTCTCCAAACAGAGATAGATTCTCTCCTTCAAAATTTTCTCCAATAGTTTCCCTACCAGTGACATGAGAGTCACTGGCCTGTAGTTCCCTGGCTTATCTCTACAACCCTTCTTAAATAGCAGAACCACATTAGCTGTTCCCCAGTCCTCTGGCACCTCCCCCGTGGCCAGAGAGGAATTAAAAATTTGGGTCAGAGCCCCTGCGATCTCCTCCCTTGCCTCCCTCAGCAGTCTAGGATACAAATCATCCAGACCTGGAGATTTGTCCAATTTTAAGCCTGCCAACACCTCCAATACCTTGTCATTCCCTATATCAATTTGCTTAAGAACCTCGCAGTCTCTCTCCCCGAGTTCGATACCTTCATCCTCATTCTCTTGGGTGAAGAGAGATGTGAAGTATTCATTCAACACTCTAGCGATGTCATCTGGCTCCACCCATAGATTGTCCCCTTGGTCCCTTAGGGGCCCTACTCTTTCCCTGGTTATCCTCTTCCCATTGATATACTTATAGAATATCTTGGGATTTTCCCTACTTTTATCATATTGACCTCATTAGTTCTCCTGTACACATTTCAAGAAATCCACTCCATCCAAGCAGCAGCAGAATTGTATACAACCACAAACTGTAATCTCAAAGCCTGGCATATTCCCCCACTCTACCATTATCATTAAGCTGGGGGATCAACCCTGGTTCAATGAAGAGTGCAGGAGGTTATGCCTGGAGCAGCACCAGGTAGACCTGAAAATGAAGTGTCAACCTGGTGAAGATCCAACAGCGGACTATGTTATTTTTTATTGATTTATGAGATATGGGCATTGCTGGCTCGGCCAGCTTCTTTTGTCCATACCTAATTGCCCTTGAGAAGGTGGCAGTAAGCTGTCTTCTTGAACCGCTGCGGTCCCTGTAATGTAGGAACACTCACAGTATTATTAGGGAGGGAGTTTCTAAAATTTTGACCCAGCAACAGTGAAGGAACAGTGATATATTTCCAGGCCAGGATGGTGAGTGGTTTGGAGGGTAATTTCCAGATGGTCATGTTCTCATCTATCTGCTGCCCTTGTCTTTCTAGATGGTAGTGGTCGTGGGTTTGGAAGGTGCTGCCTAAGGGGTCATGGTGAGTTTCTGCGGTGCTTCTTTGGATGCTACACACTGCTGCTACTGTAAATTGGTGGTGGAGGGAGTGAATGTTTGTGGATGGGGTGCAAATCAAGTGGGCTGATTTGTCTTGGATGGTGTCAAGCTTCTTGAGTATTGTTGGAGCTGCACTCATCCAGGCATGTGCATGCCAAACAGCAAAACCAGCATGTGATAGAGCTAAGCAATCTGACAACAATGGATCAGATCGAAACTCTGCAGTCCTGCCATAGTCATGAATGGTGGTGGTCAATTAAAGAACTCACTGAAGGAGGAGGCTCCAAAATCACACCCATCCTTGATGATGGGGAGCCCAGCACACTAGTGCAAATGACAAGGCTGAAGCATTTGCTACAATCTTCAGCCAGAAGTGCCAAGTGGACGATCCATCTCGACCTCGTCCAGAGGTCCCAGCATCGCAGATGCCAGTCTCCAGTCAATTCGATTCACTCCGCATGATATCAACAAACGGCTGAAGGCACTGGATACTCCAAAGGATATGGGCCTTGACAACATTCTGGCAATAGTACTGAAGACTGATTGAGACATATAAGATCCTGAGGGGTCTTGACACGGTTGATGTGGAGAGAATCTTTCCACTTTTAGGAGAATCCAGTATGAGGGGCCACCGTTTAAAATAAGGGGTTGCCCATTTAAGAACAGAGATGAGAAGAATTATTATCTCTCAGAGAGTTGTGAGTCTTTGGAACTCTCTTCCTCAAAAGCAGAGAAATTCAATATTTTAAAGGCAGAGGTAGATTCTTGATAAGTATGGGGCTGAAAGGTTATCAGGAGTAGGCAGGAATGTGGAGTTGAGGTTACCATCAGATGTGCCATGATCTTGTTGAATGCTGGAGCAGGCTCGAGGGGCCAAGTGGCTTACTTCTGCTTCTAATTCGTATGTTTGTATGACTTGTGCTCCAGAACTAGCTGTGCCCTTAGCCAAGCTGTTCTAGTACAACATTGGAATATCCCCAGCAATGTGAAAAATTGCACAGATATGTCCTGTCTGCAAAAACCAAGAAAAATATAACCCAGCCAATTATCGCCCATCAGTATACTCTTGATAATCATAAAGTGATGGAAGGGGTCATCAACAATGCTATCAAGTGGCACTTGTTCAGCCATAACCTGCCCACTGATGCTCAATTTGGGTTATGCCAGATCCACTCAGCTCCTGATCTTATTACTTTCTTATATATTAATTTAACGGGATGTGGACATTGCTAGCTAGGCCAGCTTTAATTACGCATCCCTAATTGCCCTTGAGAAGTTGGTGAAGAAGCCTTCTTGAACAACTGCAGTCCATGTGGCATAGGTACACCCACAGTGCTATTAGGGAGTGAGTTCCAGGATTTGACTAAGTGACAGAGAAGGAACTATGACATATTTCCAAGTCAGGATGGTGTGCGGCTTGGAGGGTAACTTCCAGTTGGTGGTGCTTCCATGTATCTGCTGCCCTTGTCCTTTTAGGTGGTAGTGACCATGGGTTTGGAAGGTGTTGACTAAGGAGCTTTGGTGAGTTTCTGCAGTGCATCTTGTAGATGGTACACACTGCTGCCACAGTTCATCGGTGGTGGAGGGAGTGAACGTTTTTGGAGGGCATGCCAATCAAGCGGGCTGCTTTGTCCTGGACGTTGTAAAGCTTTTTCAGTGTTGTTGGAGCTGCACTCATCCAGCGGAGAGTATTCCATCACACTCCTGATTTGTGCCTTGAAGATGGTGCACAGGCTTTGGGAGGTCAGGAGGTGAGTTACTCGCCACAGGAAGCCCAGCCTCTGAGCTGCTCTGAAAACCTCAGTATTTATATGGCTGGTCTAGTTCAGTTTCTGGTCAATGGTAGCCCCCCCAAGATGTTGATAGTGAGGGATTTCGCGATGGTAATGCCATTGAATGTCAAAGGTCGATGGTAAGATTCTCTCTTGTTGGAGATGGTCATTGTCTGACACTTTTGTGGTGCAAATGTTACTAGACACTTGTTAGCCCAAGCCTGGATATTGTCCAGGTCTTGCTGCATTTGGACATGGACTGCTTCAGTATCTGAGGAGTCGTGAATGCTACCAAACATTGTGCAATCATCAGAAAACATCCCCACTTCTGATCTTATGATGGAAGGAATGTCATTGACGAAGTAGCTGAAGATTGTTGGGCCAGGGACATTACCCTGAGCACCTCCTGCAGTGATGTTGTGGAACAGAGGTGATTGACCTCCAACAACCACAACAATCTTCCTTTGTGCTAGGTATGACCCCAACCAGTGGAAAGTTTTCCCACTGTTTCCCATGTCTCCAGTTTTGCTGGGGCTCCTTGATGCCACACTCAGTCAAATGCTGCCTTGATTTCAAGGGCAGTCACTCTCACCTCATCTCTGGAGTTCAGCTCCTTTGTCCATGTTTGAACCAAGGCTGTAATGAGGTCAGGAGCAGACTGACCCTACTGGAACCTAAACTGAGCATCACTGAGCAGGTTATTGCTAAGCAAGTGCTGCTTGATATGATTGAGAGTAGACTGATGGGGCGGTAATTGACCAGTTTGGATTTGTCCTGCTTTTTGTGTACAGGACATACCTGGGCAATTTTCCACATAGCCGGGTAGATGTCAGTGTTGTAGCTGTGCTGGAACAGCTTGGCCAGAAGCATGGCAAGTTCTGGAGCACAATTCTTGAGTACTATTGACAGAATATTGTCAGGGCCTTTGCAGTGTCCAGTGCCTTCAGCCGTTCCTTGATTTCACACGGAGTGAATCGAATTGGCTGAACACTGGCATCTGTGATGCTGGGGACCTCTGGAGGAAGCCAAGATGGATCATCCATTTGGCACTTCTGGCTGAAGATTGTTGCGAATGCCTCAGCCTTGTATTTTGCACTAATATGCTGGGTTCCTCCATCATTGGGGACGGGGATATTTGTGGAGCCTCCTCCTCCAGTGAGTTGTTTAATTGTCCAGCACCATTCATGACTGGATGTGGTAGGACTGCAGAGCTTAAATCTGATCCACTGGTTGTGAAATCACTTAACTCTGTCTATCACTTGCTGCTTATGCTATTTTCCATGGAAATAGTCCTGTGTTACAGCTTCACCAGGTTGACACCTCATTTTTTGGGTATGCATGATGCTGCTCCTGGCATGCCCTTTTTCACTCTTCTTTGAACCAGGGTTGATCCCCTGGCTTGGTGGTAATGGTAGAGTGGGGCGTATGCTGGGCCATGAGGTTACAGATTGTGGTTGAGTGCAATTATCATGCTGCTGATGGCCCACAGCATCTCATGGTTGCTCAGCCTTGAGCTACTGTTCAAAATCTATCCCATTTAGCAAGGTGGTAGTGCCACACAACAAATCCGTCATCCTTACCTGGTCTGGCCTACATGTGACTCCAGGCCCACTGCAATGTGATTGACTCTTAAGTGCCCTCTGAAATGGCCTAGCAAGCCACTCAGTTGTAACAAACCGCTACAGAGTCACAAAAAAGAAATGAAAACGGACGGACAGTCTGCCATCGATCTGGGCACCGGAAATGACGACGGCAATCTCAGCCCTGTCAAGTCTGTAAAACACTCCTTACTAACATCTGGGAGCTAGTGCAAACTCTTAAAGCCACATATTCATTTGCGCTATTCTCCTATTTCTGAGCTCGCGAACATGTGGCACTGGGAGTAATCCAGAGATTACAACCCGAGGGGTCCTGCTTTTCAGTCTACTGCCTAAATCCCTGAATTCTTGATGTAAGACCTCATCCCTCTTTCTACCTATGTCATTGGTACCAACATGTACCATGACCTCTGCCTTATCATCCTCCCCCTTCAGGATGCCCTGCAGCCGTTCAGTGACATCCCGGGCCCTGGCACCAGGGAGGCAACACACCATCCTGGAGCGATGTTGACGGCCACAGTAGCACCTATCTGTTCCCCTGACTATAGAATCCCCCATTACTATTGCTCTTCCTCTCTTCCTCTCCTCCTGTACAGACAGGCTACTTAAGGCACCAGAAGCTTGGCTCCATCTGCACTCCCTGGAGGAACTAGCGCCCTTATCAGCCTCCAAAATGGAATACAGATTTGCGAGCAGGACCCCAGGGGACTCCTTGACTACCTGCCTGTTTCTTTTGGACTGCCTAGTGGTCACCCATTCACTTCCTTTCACAAGTCCCTTCAACTGCAGTGTGACCACTTCTCTAAACTTGCTATCCACAATGCTCCACAGTGTCCCCAGCCGCCATGCCAGCTCTGAAACCTGAGCTTCCAGGAGCTGCAGCTGGACACACTTCCTGCACACATGCTGGTCCCAGGCACTGGAAATGTTCCCGGATTCCCACATGGAGCGCAAGGAGTACACCACGGCTTTGAGCTCTCCTGCCATGACTTATCCCTTTAAATTAAATCTTTTAAATCAATTACTCTGGGGCCCTTCTTTCCTGATCCTCATTACTACAGAATATATAAACGATAACCTACAAAAAGACCTTAAACTATAAGCAATACAAGTAGTAAATAGTTACCTGACTTTACTCACTACTTACCAGTCATTCCTCTCCCTTATAGCCTCTACTGCTACAGAAGGGCAAGACCACTCTCTGAAGATTTAAGAAGCTGAATAGCAAAGAAAAAACGCAAAGAGTACCTCTTCCCCTCTGCACCAAATTCCCACTGTGCACCAAATTGCCAATACCCACACTCACTTTGGCTGTGTCTCACTCAGGATGAGGTCTCTCCCCTGCTCGTGTGCAAGCACACTGACACAGGCCTTGGTAAGACTACACCTGGAATATTGTGTGCAGTTTTGGTCTCCTTGCTTTAGAAAGGATATACTTGCCATAGAGGGAGTGCAGCGACGGTTCACCAGGCTGATTGTTATATGAGGAGAGATTAGGCTGACTAGGCCTGGTATACACTGGAGTTTCGAAGAATGAGAGAGGATCTCATTGAAACATTTAAAATTCTGACAGGGCTGGACAGAGGGGATGCAGGGATGTTGTTTCCTCTGGATGGGGGGGGGGGGTTCTAGAGCTAGGGGTCACAGTCTTAGGATATGGGGTAGGTCATGAGATGAGGAGAAACTTCCTTGCTTAGAGGGTGGTGAACCTGTGCAATTTTCTACCACAGATGGCTGTGGAGATCAAGTCACTGAATATATTTAAGTAGGAAATAGATAGATTTCTGGACTCTAAAGACATCAAGGAGCATGGGGAGAGCACAGGAGTATGGCGTTGAGATAGAGGATCAGCCATGATCACATTGAATGGCGGAGCAGGCTTGTAGTGCTGAATGACCTACTCCTGCTCCTATTTTCTATGTTTCTATGTAGCAGGTTGGTGACTCCGTGCTGCAAACCATTGGGGCAAAGGTATCTCGTTAAAGCAGTAGCATTCTGCTTGGCACAGCCAAGGAACTGAAGCTGTGTTTGTGAGTTGGTGCTTGAGTGCAATCTCGACACTCCAGTGCAGCAGAACATTGGGAGATGAGATTGAAACCCTGTGAGGTGGGCCGTCATTGATGCCATCTGAGTTGGAGTGACTTTTGGAAAGAATTCCAAGATAAGATCTTTGAAGCTGAAGACTGGAATCCTTTGTGAAAGAGACAGAGTTTCAATAAGATTGGTTGAGTCACAGTGGATTGTTGAGTAATCCATGAACTCTGTCTTGGTTGCATTTGATATTTAGTGTGCAGTGTGGTGTGTTCGACCACAGTCAGCCTGATAATTCACATGTATCTCATATTAACCCTGATTGTTAGAGTTTAAGATGGATATTGTAAATTGTTTCATCTTTCTGATTTTGTAAAGTTTAAATTTTTTGTTCAAAGCACATGGAATCTTGTGGCTTTATTCTAATATCTTGAGGCTCAAACTTTGTCTACTTTAAACAAAATTAACAATATTACCAAAACCTTGGGGTCTGGTCTAGGGTCATAACAATATATTCAAGACTGAGTTACATAGATTATTGATCAACAAGAGAATTAAGAGCTATAGGGAACAGGAAAGTAGGGTTGAGACCATAGTCATATCAGCCATGATCTTATTGACTGACAGAGCATGCTTGAGGGGCCATTGGTCTGCTCCTGCTCCTAATTCTTGAGTTCTTTTTCAAAGTTCTTGGTCTCTACAGGGATTGTAGGATAGTATAGGAAACATAGCAGCTAATTGGTATGCAGCAAGGTTCAATAAACGGAAGTAAATGGCCAGATTATTTGTTGTTAATGAAACTCACTGGCTGGGAGTGACCATCTCGAAGTATACACCCAAACATGAGTCAGGTGGCCATTTTTGCCCTAAAATGGGTGTCTGTTTCAGAATCTGCACAGATGTAATGAGTCAAGTAGCTTCTTTCTGTGCTGTAACATTCTCTGATTCTTTGATTCTTGACCATTCAAGCCCAAAATAGAGGGCAAGGGGTGTAAAGATCAAGCAACTTATGCAAATAGAAATAAATGTATTAGTTAACATAGCTGGTACCTTGGCAAAGGAAGATTCTCATTTTCTGCTGACTTGATCATCATCACAATGGGAGGTCTTGTAGCTTGCTTGAAGATTTCCAGAGATCTAATGTTCTCAAAGCACTTGGCCAAATGAGGCTAGAGAAACAATGAACAAATCAATTTCACAATCAATACAGCCAAACCCGCTAATTAGGAGCTCCTGTGGTAATGACATTTTCCAACTTTCTATTAAGGAAATCAGAGAATAATACACTACATGAGATCATTTGGATTACTGTGTCCATGCCAGCTCTTTGAAAGAGCTATCCAATTAGTCCCATTCCCCTGCTATTACAAATATACACACATAAGAATTAGAAGCAGGAGGAAGCTACTCAGTCTCTCGAGCCTGCTCCATCATTCAATAAGATAGAACCATAGAAAAGTTACAGCACAGAAGGAGGCCATTCGGCCCATCTTTTTTATGCCAGCCCGAGGACACCCAGGTGCCCTTTCTAATCCCACCTTCCTGCACCCGGCCCATAGCCCTGCAGCTTACAGCACTTAAGGTGCAGATCCAGGTACTTTTTAAAAGAGTTTAAAGTTTCTGCCCATACCACCAACTTGGGCAGCGAATTCCAGACACCCACTACCCTCTGCATAAAAAAGTTCTTCCTCATGTCCCCCCTACACATTCTGCCACTTATCTTGAATCTATGTCCCCCGGTTCTGGAATTCTCCATCAAGGGAAACAATTTTATCCTGTCCACTCTATCTATTCCCCTCATAATTTTGTACACCTCAATCAAGTCACCTGTCAGTCTTCTTTGTTCTAAGGAAAATAACCCCAACCTATCCAATCTCTCCTCGTAACTACACTTTTCTAACCCTGGCAACATTCTTGTAAACCTCCTCTGCACTCTCTCCAGAGCTATTACGTCCTTCCTGTAATGTGGTGATCAGAACTGCACACAATACTCCAGTTGTGGCCTCACTAGTGTTTTATACAATTCCAACATTATATCCTTACTTTTATATTCTATACCTCTGCCAATAAAGGAGAGCATTCCATATGCCTTCTTTACAGCCTTGTCTACTTGAACTGGTGCCTTCAGGGACCTGTGTACTTGTACGCCAAGATCTCTCACTTCATCTACCCCTCTTAGTATATTCCCATTTATTGTGTAATCCCTGTAACTGTTTGACCTCCCTAAATGTATGACCTCACACTTCTCTATGTTAAAATTCATCTGTCACTTTACCACCCACTCCACCAACCCATCTATATCGTTTTAGAGATTATGGCTATCCTCTACACTATCCACTACTCGGCCAATCTTTGTGTCATCTGCAAATTTCCCAATCGTGCCCCCCACGTTCACGTCCAAATCGTTAATATATAACACAAACAGCAAGGGTCCCAAAACCGAGCCCTGTGGAACACCACTTGAGACAACTTTCCATTCGCAAGGGCATCCATTGACCATTACCCTTTGTTTCCTGTTACAAAGCCAACCTTTTATCCAGTTTGCCACATTACCCTGAATCCCATGGGCTTTTACTTTCCTGACCAATCTGCCATATGGGACCTTGTCAATTGCCTTGCTAAAATCCATGTACACAACATCCACTGCACTACCTTCATCAACCCTTCTTGTCACTTTCTCAAAGAATTCAATCAAATTTGTGAGGCAAGACATTCCTTTAACAAATCCATGCTGACCATCCCTGATTAGTCCATGCCTTTCCACATGACAGTTAATCCTATCTCTCAGGATTGATTCTACTAATTTGCTCATCACTGACGTAAGACTAATTGGCCTATAATTGTTTGGCATTTCCTTTGATCCCTTTTTAAACAATGGAACTATGCTTGCATTTCTCCAGTCCTCCGGTGCCTCCCCTGTATCTGGTGAAGATTGGAAAATCATCTTCAGAGCATCTGCTATCTCCTCCCTGACTTCCTTCACAGCCTCGGAAACAATCCATCTGGCCCTGGTGACTTATTAACTTTCAAGGATTTCAACCCTTCGAGTACTTATCAACTTTCATGGCTGATCTGATTGTAACCTCGACTCCACATTCCCACCCACCCCCCGATAACCGTTCACTCCCTTGCTTATCAAGAATCAATCTATCTTTGCCTTAAAAATATTCAAAGGCTCTGCTTCTACCGACTTTTGAGAAAGAGAATTCCAAAGACTCACAAACCCGAGAGAAAAAATTTCTCCTCATCTCTGTCTTAAATGGGCGACCCCTTATTTTTAAACAATGACCCCCTAGTTCTAGATTCTCCCACAAGAAGAAACATCTTTTCCACCTCCACCCTGTCAAGACCCCTCAGGATCTTATATGTTTCAATCAAGTTGCCTCTTACTCTTCTAAACTCCAGTGGATACAAGCCTAGACTGTCCCAACCTTTCCTCATAAGACAACCCATCCATTCCAGGTATTAGCCGAGTAAACCTTCTCTGAAGTGCTTCCAATGTATTTACACCCTTCCTTAAATAAGGTGACTAATACTGTACACAGTACTCCTGATGTAGGGCAGGATTTTCCAAGCCCGCTGGTAATAGAGGTGAGAGGTGGCGTGTGTGGAAAATATGGTGGGAACTATTTCACGATGGCGTGAAGGCAGGTCACGATCTTCTGCTCAGCCCGCCAACAGCGGGCTGCGTTTCCCAACATCGGTCGGCAGGAAGCTAATTGTAATGCATTAGGGTATAATTAAAAGGCCACCCTGCCAGGCTCTTGGAAGCCCGCTGTATTGTCTGTCCACGGCAGCGGGAAAGCACGCTGATATGTTTCACCATTCTCCACAGCTTACTTGTTGTTTACAGGTCTCAAGGGCGCCATGGGGGTTGGAGGGGGGGGAGCCGGGGGGGGGATGGGGGTTGGGGGGGTTGGGGGGGGGTGGTGGCTGGGTAAACTGATGCTGGGCCCTGCAGATGGGGGGTGGGCTTGTCCAAGGGCACTGGAGTCAGTGAGGGTTCTAGAGGACTGGAAAATCGCTAATGTAACCTCCCTATTTAAGAAGGCAGTGAGGCAAAAGACAGGAAATTACAGGCCGATTAGCCTGACCTCGGTCGTTGGTAAGATTTGAAAGTCCATTATTAAGGATGAGATTTCAGAATACTTGGAAGTGCATGGTAAAATAGGGCAAAGTCAGCAGGTTTCATCAAGGGGAGGTCATGCCTGACAAATCTGTTAGAATTCTTTGAGGAGGTAAGGAGTAGGTTAGACAAAGGAGAGCCAATGGATGTTATCTACTTGGATTTCCAGAAGGCCTTTGACAAGGTGCAGCACAGGAGGCTGCTCAGTAAGATAAGAGCCCGTGGTGTTAGAGGCAAGGTACTAGCATGGATAGAAGATTGGCTGTCTGGCAGGAGGCAGAGAGTGGGGATAAGGGGGTCCTTCTCAGGATGGCGGCCGGTGACTAGTGGAGTTCCACAGGGGTCAGTGTTAGGACCACAACTTTTCACTTTATACTTTAATGATCTAGATGAAGGAACTGAGGGCATCCTGGCTAAGTTTGCAGATGATACAAAGATAAGTGGAAGGACAGGTAGTATTGAGGAGGCAGGTAGGCTGCAGATGGAATTGGACAGGTTAGGAGAATGGGCAAAGAAGTGGCAGATGGAATACAACGTGGGGAAATGTGAGGTCATGCACTTTGGTAGGAAGAATAGAGGCATAGACTATTTTCTAAATGGGGAGAGAATTCAGAAATCTGGAGTGCAAAGGGACTTGGGAGTCCTAGTCCAGGATTCTCTTAAGGTTAACTTGCAGGTTGAAGCGGTAGTTAGGATGGCAAATGCAATGTTGGCATTTATTTCGAGAGGACTAGAATATAAAAACAGGGATGTGCTGCTGAGGCTTTATAAGCCTCTGGTCAGACCACATTTAGAATATTGTGAGCAATTCTGGGCCCCATATCTCAGGAAGGATGTTCTGGCCCTGGAGAGGGTCTAGAGGAAGTTCACAAGAACGATCCCAGGAATGAAAGGCTTAACATATGAGGAACGTTTGAGGACTCTGGGTCTATACTCGATAGAGTTTAGAAGGATGAGGGGGGATCTGATTGAAACTTACAGAATACTGAAAGGCCTGGATAGAGTGGACGTGGGGAAGATATTTCCATTAGCAGGAGAGACTAGGACCCGATCACACAGCCTCAGAGTAAAGGGAAGACATTTTAGATCAGAGATGAGGAGAAACTTCTTTAGCCAGAGAGTGGTGAATTGATGGAATTCATTGCCACAGAAGGCAGTGGAGGCCAGGTCATTGAGTGTATTTAAGACCGAGATAGATAGGTTCTTGATTGGTAAGGGGATCAAAGGTTACGGGGAGAAGGCGGGAGAATGGGGTTGAGAAACCTATCAGCCATGAATGAATGGCGGGGCAGACTCGATGGGCCGAATGGCCTAATTTCTGCTCTTATGTCTTATAGTCTTATGGCAAGTGCTGGCCAACCTCAGAGGCGGCTAATGGGGGCGGGGTGGGGGGGTGGTCAAGTGCTGTCCTGGCGCTGCATCTCATGCACAGGCAATTGAGGTAGAGGGCATGGTAAGCGAGGGAAGTGGCCACACATTAGGGACACCTATATAAACTGACCATGCCTCTTCAACTAAGACAGATTAAGCACAGCCACAATGATATGATTGGGGTCAGGCTCTTAGCCTGCCCACCCATGCAATCAATGCAGAGGCACCAAAGGGCCACCAAGCGCTCCATAACCTACCCCACCCCCCACACCCACCCCCGGCACAGACTTCGAGTCCGCCACCACTTTATTGAACAGCGGAGCAGTTGGGCTGCACACGTTGTACAATCTCCTCGCCAATGTTGGCCATGTAGCAGTCACTGCTGGAGGCACACTCAGCCCCTTGCACTCTCAGCATCCAGGTTTGGACCAGTGTTCCCCATGTCGCAGGTTGACAGGGCAGCCATGCAGCGCACTCATCTCTGGCCATCCGAGGGGTGACCAGCCCTCTCTGGGAAGCATTAAGGGGCAATCACACACGGCCAGGAAAGGTGCTATGTACAGCCGTGATAACCACGTCTCTCTCTCTCTTTCATGCTGCAGGAGAACTACGTCAGGACCATAGATCCTGGTGACCTAACTGTGTGCCTAATGGCCTATAGAGACCGGAGAAGATGGAGGAGAGAGTGACTGAGGCACCGGGTCATGCAAAGGCAGGAGCAGCAACCTCATGAAGAAGGGGCAGCAGGAGCTCCCGCACATGCTGTCCAGGAGCGACAGCGAACCATGGCTGGTCGGTGCCCAGCCACAGGGTCTATAGACGTTGCCTGCCATTCCTGCAGAGGACCAGTGTCACCGATGACTGCTCATGTCCAGGGAACTGGTGGGCTCACATCTGCCACTTACTGCAGGACTTGGCGCCAAGGGGACATGGAGAGCATCCACTGCCAGTGGCTGTGAAAGTGACCGTGTTGCTCAATTTCTATACCAGTGGCTCCTTTCAGGGCTCCACAGATGATCCCTGTGGGACTTCACAATCAGCCACCCACAAATGCATCTATGAGGTCACAGATGCTATTTTCTCCATGGCAACAACTTTTTGCATTATGCCTAGGACCGGAGCAGCCAGGATACAAGGGTGCCACTGGATTCACCTGGATCTCGGGATTCCCACAGGTGCAGGGTGTGATTGACTGCACTCATGTGGCGCTCAGGTCTCCATCGCTACACTCAGTGGACTTCATTAGCCTCAAGGGCTTCCACTCACCGAACATGTTGCTGGTCTACGACTATCAAAAATGCATCCGGCAGGTATGCGCACGGTTTCCAAGGACTGTGCAAGACAACTACATCCTGAGTCACTCGCAGATCCCTGCAGTCTTCCAGAGGCCACACAGGCTGCAGGGTTGGTTCCTTGGGGACAAGGGCTACCCGCAGAGGCTGTGGCTGATGACACCTGTGCAGCAGCCTCAGACTGCAGCAGATTGATGCTATAATGAGGCTCATGAAGCAGCTCGCAACTTGGTGGAGCAGACCATCAGGATGCTGAAGGTGCCGGACCGGTCTGGTGGAGCCCTGCAATACAGTCTACAGAGGGTGTCATGCATCGTCATTGTCTGCTGCACCCTTTACAGCCTGGTGCTGCAACGGGGAGATGGAGGAGCTGCACGACTCCTCTGATGAAGAGGACGCTGACGGGGATGAGGGTGAGGTAGTCGTCAGTGGTTACGACGATGGGGATGAGGCTCTCTCACTGTCTAGATGAGGCAGGAGCACTTGGGAGGCCCTCATAGCTGCCAGATTTGTGGAAGATGATGACGACATTCAGTGAGGTGCCCCATAGATCCTCACATCGCAGTTGTGTACGCTTGACTCTAGTCTGGATTATCTCAGCGTCAATACCCTCTGTGAGAATGCTCCTGTCATGGAGATGCAGTGGAGGCCCTAATGGTCACTCAATCGCAGGAGGATGATGACAACATGCAGTGAGGCCACTCCAAAGATCTTTGCATGGCCTCTGAGAATGTCTGACTTCTATCTGGCTGAGGGCAGCTTGCTTACGCTCCATGATCAGGGCCATCTGAGACGCAGCCATGAAACTTTAGACGCATCTGATGCTGTGTCCGCCTTCAGCACCTCAATCTTTCAGGAGCTGGTGCACAGCATCACTGGTCGCAGGTGCTGGTGTGATGGGGGCCAGACCCACCTTAAAGGTGCTGAGATGAAACAAAAAATTTGAGAGAACTCTGTGGTGCCTGCCCACTACATTCTGGCAGCAATGACCAGCACCGACAAGGTTCAGGCAGCAGTAACGTGTCCAGGGGGTGTGAGGCTGGTCCATCACTGTGGTCTGAAGGCTGCACAGAGCACAGGAAAGAGGCCCTGGACTGAGAAACCTGCCATTTATCTTGTGCAGAAAGGTTTCACATCAGAGTGACATCAGAACAAGGAGCCATAGGCAGGGAGACCTTTTTGGGAGTTTATTGACAATAGTGAACATTATGTACAAACGATTAACAACCATGCTCAGGCTGTGCAGCTAATTCTCCTTAACTGTACTAACCCTGCCATTAAGTCTTGGTGATCCCCACTCATCTGCAGTGGAGCTGGAGGCAGTCTGCTGACTGTGACACGCTGGCTGTGATGACTGTGGCAGGTGTTCTCTGGAGGGCCAAGACATGGAGGACCCCAGCCTGCTTTCAGGGTCCTGCTGTGCAGCAGTGGCCCTCTCCTCGGTCTGTGAAGCTGGATCTGCAGAGGTCACAGGAAGAAGGGAGTCAGATGGGTCGGTCACTGCCAGAATCACCTGGGTGGATGGCCCCAGAGCGTGCACCTACTGATCGCCCCTCCTATGGGTACCCAAGTGCCCCTGGCTGACTCCTTGAGGACAAGGGGTAGCTGGAGTGAGATCAAGCTGCCCAGCATCCCTCTCACCTGGACTGCTGGAGGCCAAATATGGCATCAATGATGGAGTTAAGCCCATGCAGCAGTCCAGGAGTGACGTCCTGGAACAAGGTCTCCATGGCGGCCGCTATGCTGCCAATGTTGTCCTCGGGGGTGCATTGCAATACCGGCTCTATCACCTCAGCCTGAAGACAGACGGACTCCTCCATCGTACCTTGCAATCTGAGGAGTGCAGCGGACATCCCTTCCTGTCGTTCCCTAGCTTGCCTTTGCAGCTCCAGCAACTGCAATATGGCCGAGTCCAGAGGCTCGTCGTCTGACTCGGACTCAGCAACGTTGTGGCCTCCAGCAGTCCTCCGAGTGCCGGGGACCTGGGAAGTCCCTGCCTCCGCCTGCTGTGGATCAGAACGTGCGATGTGCTCACCAGATTGTGATCCCGAGGCTACTCTAAAGCTAGGTCCCACCGAGGTGTGTGCCTTTGCACTGGTGCAGGGTGTGGGTGAGCGCTCTGACGGGACTTCAGGGAGGGTGCCTTCAGATTCTTCGTCAAAGGTTTATTTGGAGCTTGCTTGGAAGCTCTGGGTCGTGGACTCAGTCAGCTGCTTCCCAGATGTGTCTGTGAAAGCAAGGAGAGATAATTAGTGCATGGCAGTAGCCTGTGAAATAGGACACATCACCCACGGCATAGTTGTCTGATGGATATTGCACTGTTGATCCTCAGTTGGTAGAGCAGCGCCGACCTCATCATCAGCACAGGACTGATTCAGATCATCGCTGGCCAGTCGCATGGCTGTTTTCGAATCTTGTGGGAACTTTGAATCCCAGCATCCTCCACCTGTCTGTGACCTTCTGTTGTGAGCCAGTTTGTCCTGTTCAGGATGCCTGCCGGGCCAGGTGATAAGTATGCCTGGCCTGTGTGGGTGGTGAGTGGTCCCATGGACGGGTTGGGGACAATGACGGTGTGTGTGAGAGAGCGAATGGTGATGTCCCTTGCACTGGCAGTGAGTGAGGGCCCTGTGGGTCTGTGATGGGTTTGAAAGTGTGTGAGTTGGGAGTGATGAGAAGCGTGATTTACTCTGGCGGAACAGAGGAGATTATTTATCCTTTTGTGGCACTGGGTGGCTGTCCTCCTCTGCAGGGTGTTCACACTGACCACTGCTGCCACCTCCTCCCAAGCCGGGTTGGTGACATTGCTACCCATCCTGCAGCCAGAGCTGGGGTAGAGGAAATCCCCTCGGGCCTCCAGCATCCAGCAGTCGCTCGAGGGACCTGTCGTTGAAGCGGGGGGTCTGCAGTCTTTTTGTCTTTGCTGGCCATGTCTCCCAGGCAGCGGCAGTGAGCTGGTGGTGATGAGCGATTTGCTGACAGCTGCCTTTTAAAGATGGCGGCTGGCGTGATGCAACAGGGGTGATGGCGAGCGGGCGAATGAGAGGCTGCCCGCCATGGAAAGGGTGTGTTTCATGGGAGTGAATGTATAATGAGGCGGGCTCGGGAAAATACAGGGTGAAAACCCGCCATTTTCATTGCCGGGTAGGGTTCCATTTTACCCGCCTGCTACCACACTTAGGGAAATTCTGAGAAAATTCTGCCCATAGTCTCACCAACCTGGTTTCTGGCAAGTTATATTTATTTCCCAGATGCTTTTGAATTCAATTAGCTGGACGGTTGGACAGTACTTATAAAATCTGTGTTCTGAAACAGTTGTTGGTCCTTCATATAAACCAGCTTTATTTAAGATGACTGACAAAAGAACCAGAGCAGCCCTGAGATTCAGAGGGATCTGGGTGTCCTGGTGCATGAGTCGCAAAAGGCTAGTATGCAGGTACAGCAAGTAAGTAGGAAAGCTAATACAACGTTATCTTTTATTGAGAGGGGAATTGAATACAAAAGTAGGGAAGTTATGCTGCAGTTATACAGAGCAGTAGTGAGATCACATCTGGAGTACTGTGTACAGTATTGGTCACCTTATTTAAGGAAGGATGTAAATGCATTAGAAGTAGTGCAGAGAAGGTTTACCAGACTAATACCTGGAATAGACAGGTTGTCTTATGAGGAAAGGTTGGACAAACTAAGCTTGTATCCACTGGAGTTTAGAAGAGTAAGCAGCGACTTGATTAAGACCTTTAAAGCCCTGAGGGGTCTTGAGAGGGTGGATGTGGAGAGGATGTTTCCTTTTGTGGGAGAATCGAGAACATGAGGTCACTAATTAAAAATAAGGGGTCGCCCATTTAAGACGGAGATGAGGCGAAATTCTTTCTCCCAAGGGGTTGTGATTCTTTGGCATTCTCTTCCTGAAAAGGCAGTGGAAGCGGACCCCTTGTATATGAGATAGCAGAGGTAGATAGATCCTTGGTAAGCAAAGGGGTGATAGGCTATCGGGGGTAGGCGGGATGCAGATTTGAGGTTACTATCAGGTCAGCCATGATATATTAAATGGCGGAGCAAGCTTGAGGAGCCAAATGGCCCACTCCTGCTCCTTCTTCGTATGTTCATACATGATAGCTGGATTTTTTGATGCAATGAATATCCAGGGAGTAATAGGAACAGGAGGAAGCCATTCATCCTCACTTGCCTGTTCTGTCATTCAATTAAATTATGGCTAATCTGTATCTTAAGTCCATTTACCTGCCTTAAATATCCCTGCCTAACAAAAATCTATTGTTCTGAGCTTTTAAATTTTTCAATTGTCTCTTTGTGTTTCCTGATGTTACCTCTGACCAGTCTAGCTCTAATTTTAAGATTATACCGTTGCTCTGGATTCCAAACCAGAGGAAATAATTTCTATCTACCTATTAACTCTTTCAATCATCTTTAACACCCGATTAGTTAACCCTTAATCGAACAGAAGTGCAATCAATCCTTCATAATTGAAGCCTTATCGCCCCAGGCTTGGTCCTTCTCACCCGTATAGCATCCGGGTTTTTGCTTTGAGACAGGATATCCAGCAGCTCATTGTTGCTGAGGAAATAAAAACGTGGGAAGGCGATCCGCTTGGCTTCCAAGTAATCCTGCAGGGCAACAACAGCAGATCAGTTTTGTTCACAATCTGTAACAGTTTCACTTAACTTATTTAAACATGAACATTCACAGCAATGAATCCGACAGAATCATAGAATGATACAGCATACTCGGAGGCCTTTTTGCTCATTGTGCCTGGGCTGGCTCTTTGAAAGAGCTAATTAATTAATCCCACTCCCGCTGCTCTTTCCCCATAGCCCTGCCAAACATTTATTCGATTCTCTTTTGAAAGTTACTGTTGCCCCTGGGTGGAATTTTTGGTGCCCGCTGGTGTCGGGCGTGAGCAGACAACATGGCGGATAGGCCAGAAATTGGTTTCAAGACGTTGTGAAACCAGTTTGCGATCGTCTGCTCAGCCAGTCAATGGCAGGCCTCATTGTAGTACATCTCCATATCATTATAAGGCCAGCCTGTCAGAATCATCCCCCCCTGCTGGATCGTCCGCTCACCACTTTGAAGGGAACTTGGAGGTGAGTGCACAGTAATGTTGCGCAGTACTCGCCTGGGTTGCCTGTTGGACTTCAAGGTTGGGGCACATTGGGGGCTGGGGCAAGGGCTGCCCTGCGGTTGAGGTGACTTGGGGGTGGAATAACAGCTGCCCTGCGGTTGAAGGTAGTGCACAAGCATATGCAAGGTCGGGGGGAGGGAAGGGGCCACACATTATGGAAGCCTTGTATAAAGTGACCATTTCTCTGCAGTTGAGATAGTTCAGGTGCAGCCACGTTGACATGTGTGGAATCGGGCCTCTAGCTTATCCGCCAATCAAGCAAGCTCAAAAGTGCCACCAAGTGCTCCACAGTATTTGACCTCTTGAGCACAGACTGCAAACTAATGAACATTTTAGTGGACTGCAGGATAGTTGAACAACTGGGCACATTGTACAGTCTCCTTGCTAAAACTGTCCGTGGAGCAGTCACTGATGGAGGCACTCACATCCCCTTGCAATGTCATCATCCCAGTCTGGACCATTCTCCCCAATGGCTCAAGCTAACAGATCAGTCTTGCAGTGCAGGTTAGGAGAATGCCAGTGCCTGAGCTGAGAGCACAGTATGCAGTCCAGTGGGCAAGGCTGCAGCTCCTGTCGGGCAGAGTGGGGCAGAGCTGGGTGGGGTTTAGAGCAGCCAGCAGCACAGTAAACTCTGGCCATCCAAGTGGTGACCAGCACTCTATGGGGTGCATGAAAGGGCCCTCAGACTTAACCAAGAGAGGTTCTTAGTGTACCCAAGCTAACCACATGTCTTCCTCTTTCATCCTACAGGACGAATACACCAGGAACATGGAACCTGATGAACTAGCTATATGCCTCATGGCGTGCAGAGAGCAGAGACGATGGAGAAGAGAGTGATGGAGGCACCTGGCTGTGCAGAGGGAGGAGCAGCACTCTCAGGATGAAGGGGTGGCTGGGGCTCCCACACACACCACTGAAGAGCCACAGTGAGCTGTCATTGGTCAGCGTCTACCTAGACCCAGGGTCTATAGACACCATCTTTCATTTCGGCAGATGGCCGACAACCAGTGTTGCATGTCTAGGGAATTGTTCCATAACATCTACCAGCTACTGCAAGATTTCATGCCACAGGGTCATGGAGGGCATCCATTGCCAGTGGCCATGAAAGTGACCATGGTACTCAATTTTTACTCCACTGGCTCCATTCAAGGCCCCACTGGTGACCTCTGTGGGGAATCACAAGCCCCCACCAACCAATACATCCATGAGGCCACTGATGCCATCTTCGCGAGGGCATTTCACCGGGACCAAGAGAGCCAGGATGCAAGAGCGATTGGATTTGCCCAGATCTTGGGTTTCTCACAGGTGCAGGGTGCCATCGACTACAATCACATGGTGCTCAGATCTCTGTCACAACAAGGGGTCAACCATGTCAACCACAAGAGCTTCTATTTACTGAATGTGCAGCTGGTGTGCGAACACCAGAAATGCATCCTGAAGGTCTGCTCATGGTTTCCAGGCAATGTCCACTATCCCTAAATTCTCAATCGGTCACAGATCCCTGATATCTTTCAGAGTCCACAGGGGCAGCAGGGTTGGCTCCTAGAGTACTAGGACTACCTGCAGAGGACATGGCTGATGACACCCATGCAGCAGCCTCAGACTGCAGCAGAGTGAAGATATACTGAAGCTTATTCTGCAACTTGTAACTTGGTGGAGCAAACCATTGGGATGCTGAAAATGAGGTTCCGGTGCCAGGACCAGTCTGGTGGAGCCCTGCAATAAAGTTCACAAAGGGTGTCATGCATTGTCATCACCTGCTGTGCTCTTTACAACCTGGCACTGCAACAGGTTCCTATATGGGGTTCAATTATGGTTCTAGGCACTGGCTGAAGAGGAGATGCAGGAGCTGGAGGTCTCCTCCAATAAGTAGGATGTTGACAGTGATGAGGGTGATGAGGTCCACGGAGGCGATGATGACGGGGATGAGACCCTCGCACTGCCCAGATGAGGCAGGCATGCTCGGGAGGCCCTCAAAGCCACTAGATTTGTGGAGGATGATAATGACATGCAGTGAGGAGGCACCATAGATCCTCACGTTGCATCTATGAACATTTGACTCCAGTCTGGCTTATGGCAGTGCACTTGCACTCTGTGATTAAGTTGATATCATGGAGATGCAGCCATGAAACTTTAAAAGCACCTGATCCTTTGTCCGCCTTCAGGAGAACAGCGTCACTGGTATCAGATGCTGAAGAGATGGTGGCCAGCTCCACCTTCAAGGTGCTGAGAGCACACAGAGGGAATGATGGAACTCGGTGATGCCTTCCTGCTTACGACAAAGGCTGCAAAAAGCACAGGGAAGAGGCCCTGGGTTGAGTACCTGCCTTTATCTTGTGCAGAAAAGTTTCACATCTGAGTGACACAAACACTGCTCATCAGAACAAGGAGCTATAGGCAGGGAGACATTCTTGGGAGTTTACATAGAATAGTGAACATGCTGTAGAAGTGATTAATTCCTGTGTCCGGGTTGTGCAACTACATCTTAGCTTGGCTTGGTCTAAATAGCCAGGTGGTTATGGTACTGGGTTTGTAACCCCAAGATCAAGAGTTCAAATCTCACAATGGCAAACTATGAAACAATGTAACTTCATCTGAAACAGATGGAAATGGGTTTGTACTCGAAAGAGTTACATCTTTGCACCGCGGGGACTGGGGTGTTTTGTTGATCCCTTTAATCACATTTTGATTTAAAGTTTGTAAGTTTCCTTTAAACTTTGTTCTTGGTCTTACAACTGACCTGAATTAGGGGCTGTGCCTGATTTATCCCAATTTTGTTAATTTGGTTTTATTGGTTTTAACTCAAAAGAGTTACATCTTAGCTTGGCTTGGTCTAAATAGCCAAGTGGTTATGGTACTGGCTTTGTAACCCTGAGTTCAAATCTCACAATGGCAAACTATGAAACAATGTAACTTCATCTGAATAGGAACAGATGGAAACACGTTTGTACTCAAAAGAGTTACATCTTAGCTTGGCCTAAATAGCCAAGTGGTTATGGTACTGGGTTTATAACCCCAAGATCAAGAGTTCAAATCTCACAATGGCAAACAATGTAACTTCATCTGAATAGGAACAGATGGAAACGGGTTTGTATTCGAAAGAGTTACATCTTAGCTTGGCCTAAATAGCCAAGTGGTTATGGTACTGGGTTTGTAACCCCAAGATCAAGAGTTCAAATCTCACAATGGCACACTATGAAACAATGTAACTTCATCTGAAACAGATGGAAATGGGTTTGTACTCGAAAGAGTTACATCCTTTGATTTAAAGTTTGTAAGTTTCCTTTAAACTTTGTTCTTGGTTTTACAGCTGACCTGAATTAGGGGCTGTGCCTGATTTATCCCAATTTTGTTGATTTGGTTTTCATTTAAAAGATTATCAAGAGTTCAAATCTCACAATGGCAAACAATGTAACTTCATCTGAATAGGAACAGATGGAAATGGGTTTGTACTTGAAAGAGTTACATCTTCTTAACCACCTGGTGCGGAAGGGGGTCAGGAAGGAGGAGGACCTGCTCTTGGGCCTGGCCAAGTTGGCCATTAACAGGTCCAGGCAGCGGGCGATCGATGGTGGAGTCCAGCCTGATTGTTTGTCCCTCTTCTGCGGCTATGTTCATGGCCGGGTATCCTTGGAGAGGGAGCATGTGGTGTCTGCCGGCACACTCGAGGCCTTCCGTGCTCGGTGGGCACCGTGGGGACTGGGGTGTTTTATTGACCCCTTTAATCACATTTTGGTTTAAAGTTGTAAGTTTCCTTTAAACTTTGTTCTTGGTTTTACAGCTGACCTGAATTAGGGGCTGTGCTTGATTTATCCCAATTTTGTTAATTTAGTTTAATTGTTTTAACTTGAAAGAGTTACACCTTCTTAACATTCCTAACCCTGCCACTACTTCTGCCGGATGTCCACAGCAGAGGTGGAGGCAGCCTGCTGACTTCTATGCTCTTTCTGATATGACCTTGGTGGGCGTCCTATGCAGGGCTGAGACCTGGAGGACACCGGCCTACTTGTGGGGTCCTGCTGTGTGGTAGTGGCACCCTCCTCAGCCTCTGGAGCTGGAGTTGCTGAGGTCACAGGAAGAGGGGTTTCGGATAGACTGGACATTCTTGGAGTCACCTGGGTGGATGGCCCCGAGGGCTAGACTGCAGATCCTGCTCCCTATGGGTACCCGAGGGCCCCTGGCTGACTCCTTGAGGACAAGGGGTAGCTGGAGTGAGATTGAGCTGCCCAGCATCCCTCTCGCATATACACTGTTGGAGGCCAACTATGGCGTCGGCGATGGACTTCAGCTCAAGCAGCAGTGCAAGAGTGACGTCCTGGGCCAAGGTCTCCATGGCGGCCACCATCCTACCAGTGTTGACCTCAGTGTATTGGCATGCCGGTGCCATCACCTCAGCCTGAAGGTGGATGGAATCCTCCGTCATGCCTTGTAATCTGAGGAGTGCAGCAGACATGCCTTCCTGTTGTTCCCGAGCTTGCCTTTGCAGCTCCAGCAATGGTGACATGACCGAGTCCAGAGGCTCATCATCTGATTCACCAAATTTCTGGCATCCAGCAGTCCTCTGAATGCTTGGGATCTGGAAAATCCCTGCTGCCACCTGCTGTGGATCAGAAAGTGCAATATCCTCGCTGGCCAGCTGGTTGGCTGTTTTCAAAGTCCATGAAGACCTTGATTTCAGGCATTCCTCCACCAGTTTGTGACCTCTCCTTCTTGTTGTGTGCCAGCTTGTCCTACATGAAGATAGAAAGAGAGAGTATAAATAGATGACAAGTATGCCTGGTATGTGTGGGTGGTGAGTGATCCTATGGATGGGATGAGGACAGTGGAGGTGTGTTTGCAGGAGAGTGAATGGTGATGTCCCTTGAACTGGCAGTGACTGAGGACCCTATAGATGTGCGCTGGGTTTGTGAGTGTGTGAGTTGAGAATAATGGGAAGAGTGACTTACCCTGGTGGAATGGAGGAGATCATTCATCCCTTTGCGACACTGGGTGGCTGTCCTCTTTTGCAGGGCATTGGCGCTGAGCACCGCTTCTCAAGTCAGTTTGGTGATGTTGCTTCCATCCTGCGGCCAGAGCAGGGGTAGAAGACATCACAGCAGGCCTCCAATGCATCCAAAAGGCATTCGAGGGACACATCATTGAACCGGGGGGCTGTGATCTTATTGCCTATCAGGGCCATCCTGTCTTACATGCAGCAGTCCTGGACGAGAGGTGTGCGCGCGACTACAATTCAAAATTGGCAGCCGGCACGATGAACTGGTGAGGCAATGGCACTGTGAGCAAATGACAGACTGCCCACCATGGAAGTGGCGTGTTTCCCAGGAATGCATAACTAATGGT